>NC_134018.1:9030834-9110834 GCF_040712315.1 Castanea sativa
CCAATGTATACCTCAATTAACCGGGTCCAAAGCACAATTACATGTCGGCCCATGATATACCCTAGAAACTGCTTTATGCCCTAGTGTATGGAAAATTCTTAGGTATTTTCGGAGTATGGATAAATGATGCTCACTTCTCTCATATTCATGGTGGACCCCAATATTAATGTGAGAAGAGGAAGCACCATTCTTCGTGCTCTGGGAGTATCTGAGTATCACTCCCAGTGTATACCTCAATCAATCGGGTTCAAAGCATAATCAAATTGTACAATCAAGTTCTAGAATGTATTGTGGGTTCTAGTTAGCTCAACTGGTAAAGTTTTTTATGGTTGAATAAGAGATCTGGAATTCAATCCTCACCTGCACCAAAAACCGATTGGTGCCTTGATTTGATGATTCTTTATCATCATAAGCAAATGACATAGGTTAAAACTCTCTTTGAAAAAAAAAGTTGTAGAATGTATCAAATTCAATTTTAGTCCATATCCAAAAATCATAGTTTGAAAAATTATCTCATTCAAATATCTAGTTACTTTTGCAAAATTTACACGTACTTAATCCAAGTTTAAAGAGAATAGAAACTTTCAAAATAATCAATTGAATCAAATGAATTTATAATATTTTAATATGGAAGAAATTCTAATTGTTTTCTTTAAATCAACTAGCCAAAATAGTTAAATAGAACTTGTGAGGAAAGACAAAGAAATATACAATAAATAAATGATGCCTGTAAGGACTCAAAAGGAAAAGTCCAGGCCTACTTAAAATAGTGGCTCCTAGTCCTTCAAGCCAAGTCAAGCCCAATACAATGAATTTGTAAGAGAGTGGGCTTCTGAGTCAATTGCAATGCTAAGGAAATTACAAACTTAGAACCAATAGAACTAAAGTGATCAATATGAATGAAAGGACCAACAATTTAGTATAAATTCTTCCTCGGGCAAGTCTGAGGATGGGCTTCTTATTAATAGGCAAGGGTGATGTTCTTACAATATGATCCTTTACT
The DNA here is from genome assembly GCF_040712315.1 of Castanea sativa. NCBI lineage: Eukaryota > Viridiplantae > Streptophyta > Magnoliopsida > Fagales > Fagaceae > Castanea > Castanea sativa. The sequence goes on from NC_134018.1 coordinate 9,031,838, forward strand.
CTCTCTCTCTCTCTCTCTCTCTCTCTCTCTCTCTCTCTCTCTCTCTCTCTCTCTTTTCTTGTAGAATGTTCATCCCCTTTTTCTGAGGGATTCTTTTCCTTATATAACCTCCTTCCATTGCATTTTAGCCCCCCATTTGTATGTCTCAAGGGAACAATTTGGATGCTTGTCCTATTAGGACCTTTTTGGAGGTTGTAGAGAGAGCTGTGAGTTGTAAAGTTACTGTTTAGGTGTCTTTTCCTCATAAATGCGGCCAGTTTAGTTGGTGCAATGCATTAAATATGGAAGTGGTAGTCACCTTTCCAGATATTTCCCCCTTTTGTTGCTTGCATGACATTGTTGTCTTCCCTAGAGCTTTACTTTCCAATGCAGGTAGTTACATAAAGTACTTCCAAGGTGAATTTGCTCCTCGGGATCCTCGATCAACGGACCAAGTAGCCTTCTTTCCTTTGACCTCTTATTCCCAATTTTAGTTCGATTCTAAGTGATCTTGAAGTCTTCCCTCCTCGGTCTTGGTCCACGTGTCAAACTTCAGTTAACATATGTGTAGGTCTTTGATCGTCCTGTTGACACCTCATTTTGCAACCCGCATTTAACCTCACATGAAGGGTAAAAGGGTAATTTTTCTTTGGAAATATGCATCTAGATTCTGGTCATAAGATCTCTAATCTCATTTCACCAAAATGATCTTGATGTTGTAATGATCAAATCGACTGGTCATAAGCCCTAATCAGACCATCAGATTGAAAGTTATCATCAAATCAAGTTTTAATGGCCGAGGTGCACTATCACAAATTGAGTCCGACTATATGTGATTATGAACAATTGATTCCAATTAGTTATAATTATAATCAATTTGAGAATAATGATGTGTCATAATTTGATTGGTTAGGACTACATTTTATGGTAAGGTTGCACACACCTAATTAATTAAATAGTTAAACATTAATTATTCAATGAGTAATTTGTGTAATTATCTTTTAATTAGAGTAAATTTGGAACCAATTAAGTCTAAAATGGCAGTGATTGGAGCCATTTAATGTTAATTGGGAGTTAATGTGGGACCTATTAAAGTTAATTGTGCTGAAACCATTTTTAAACAAATGACTTCTGCTCACTATTTCATCAATATCTCTCAGAATATTTTGAATCTGTGAATGAGGTTAATTTTCCAAAAAACTAGACATCCGGTACTTCAATTTGAGCACAAGAACGAGACAATTCCAGTCAGAATTGAGTCAGATATGATTTTTCAAAGTCGGCTTTACAGGTTGTTACAGCAGCTACGGGAAAACCGAATTTTGGCTTGCTCCTCACTCCCACCAATCTCTACATTTAATGTTCCAAATTTCCCCCAATGCTAAAATGAGGTTTAGGTTCATAATTCTTTGTCAACCCTCATTAATGACATTCCATTCACATTTCCTTCACCACTACTATATAAACCCCCCCTCCTTCATTCCAAGATAGACTAAAACCTCCCTCTCTTCTCCTCTCTTGAGTTCTAGAAAGTTGAGTAGTCTTGTCATATCTTGATCTTCTTGAGACTCAAGGTATTGAGTGAGACTCACTCTTCCTCTCCTAACTCTTCTTTTTTTCCACCCTTAGGACCTCCCTCAAGAGTCTCCTCATCCACCATATGGATCTTGTATGAAGGTATAATCCCTTTCCTTAATTGTTTTTTTGTGTTGCCATGATGAGAGTTTAAAATTAAAGCATGATAATAATCATTTAAATTCTTTTGAATATGTTTGAATGTTCTTAATTGTTCTTATATGTTCTTCACATGTTCTTGGTTGTTCATCACATGTTCATGCATAACACTAGTTTCGATCTTAAATCCACATCAAAAACATGAAAAATATGTTTGTTTAATAATTCTTTTCAATTTTTGAATCTAGAATATCACCATCCACACACATTCACTAGAATTTATTTTTCAATCCAAATGAAATGCTTAATAAATTGAATTAGGGTTTATCACATGCACACACTTTAAATTCAACATGCAAATTGATTGATAATATATTGGATGATGTGATATGAATGTTGACTACCATAGTCTAGAAAACCGGTTTCACCGGGTAAGGTGGGTGTCTAACACATTCCCACCTTGTAACATAGCCTCCGAACTTAGATCAAGGGTTGATAGACCAATGTTTATCCTTGTAATTTTCAATTTTTAGATTGTAACTAGGAAACAAAGCTATGTACTTTATCTTAGATTGTATCTAGGACCAAAGCCATGTAATTTTCCTATGATCAATGTAAATTCAATTGAAAATTAATAAAATGAAGAATTTTTCAATTTTGGTTTTCTTATTTATCCCAATAATTAAATAAGTGACGACTCCATTGTAAAACCCTTAATTTAAAAGGGAAAATATAACTAGTCGAACCTCCATTTTGAGAGGCAATAACACGACTCTACCCATTCACATGAGCTTGGCCCAATACTCTATAAAACGGGCCAGGGGCGCGATCTCTCACATGTCCTCGGACAAGGTCCTTAGCCTTAGAGTGTCCTCGAATCATTTACTCCTATAATGCCCACTCAAAAACTCTTGCAATTCCTCAAGAACACTCCAATATAATTAACCAATTACTAATGTATAAAAAAATCAACTACCTTAAGTTCTAACCATTTTTAAATCATTAGTTCAATAATAGAAACGGATTTCTAAGATGTTTACCCTCAGGAACTAATGAGTCTATGGGTGATATAGTGTATAACCTTATTTAGCACCCCGTCCCTTCTTCTCTTGTTTTTTGGAATTGTGTTTAACAAGTTGTTACCCTTATTTGGTAACCAAATTGATAAGAACTTTTGTATGTGAGAAATGACCAAATATGAATTCAGAAAAGTGTTGTATTTCAATACTTGGACCCATATAATTCAATTGATGATTTGTTGTTGTGGCTGTCATTATTAGCAACTAGTTGTGAATTTTCGCTTTGCGCGTGATAATTTTTTTAGGGTAGTCTCATTAAAATATTTTTACAATTTGAACTAATTTAATAAAGAATAATGCATTTCATAAGCATATTTTTATTTATTATAGGAACAATCATAAATGTAATATATGAATAATTATAAATCATAAATATAAATTTTGCTGTACCAAATGAAAACAATACAGTTTTTCTCTAAAATTCAAAAGGTAAGTAAAAGAAAACATTCATTTTTTTAATAAAATTTATTTATAATATTTTGTGGATCATTAAAAAAATATAAAATCTGGAAATTATCCTTTAGTTTTAAACAAACTTTCTCAAATCCTTTTTTTTTTTTTTTTTTTTTGCCCTACAATCCAAAACAGCGAAAAATGTAACCAAAAAATTAATAAAACTTAACAATGATTAGTTGGACCAATTAGGAAAACAATTTGTTGTTGATAATCTATTAAGTTATTTTCATTGTAGAAATTGCAATTTCATCCACTCAAAACATACTATCAAATAAACAATTATTAGCAAAATCTAAGAATTAAATTTCTATATATGAATTGTTATAAAATAATAATAATAATTAAAATACAATTGCAAAAGTTAAAGTATGTCACCCATCCGATTATTTTCTTTTGACTAACTTTTGTTTTTCTCTGAATATATGATATTATAGAGTACTTCTGATACAACTATTAAAAGAATTTTGTCTACCCCAAAGGATTAAAAAATAAAAATAGTAAAGTCTCATAGTTTGAAATCTAAATTGATCACTATAAAAAATAAAATTCCCACTTGCAAAACAACTAATTATTAACCCAAATCAAATCAATAAAGGAAAAAAAAACTTGTGATTGGAAATTGGAATACCAAACTACCTAAATATGCATAAAAGTCTATAAATTTATCAAAAAGATATATAAATGTGATGTGACAATTAAATCAACAATAACAAAAAGAACCATTAGTAGGGAAAAAAAAAAGTGGTTGAAACAATCAAAAAAATTTCACCAAAAGAGAAACAAAATTGGAGAAGGAGAGAGGGTATTGACCTTTTTGTCGTGGACAACTTGGAAGGCATAGGGGAGAGAGGTGGAAATGAGTAATTTGAAATTTGTATGAAAATTAAGATGGAAGATGAAGAGTGGAAGTAGATGAAAGGTTGAACAAAGTGAAACTATAGAATTTAAGAAAATATAAAGGAAAAAAAATTTAAAATATAAAGGGGATCAAATGAAAATTAAAAAAAAAAAAAAAAGAATTATTGGAGGGGATGAAAGATTGAACTAATAGGACAATGGTTGAAGAAGATGAAAAGTTGAACAAAGTAAGAATTTCCAAAAACAAAAAATAAGAAAAGATGCTAAAGATGTAGTGCAAAAAGAGCTTTATAAAATTTATTACAAAACTTTCATTATTATATATAGTATAGATATGTATGGACATTTTTTTTTTTTTTTTGGTTTTTTTAGTTACAAAAATTTCATTATTTAGTTATAAACATCTAAATTAAAGTAGATGAATATGTAAAGGTAAAATTATATGTAATGTTAAAATCACCCAAGATAAATGTTTAAAGTCGATAATCTATTTACATTTTTTGTAAAAAAAACTGGAATAAAAAATAAATTCTAAATTAAAATAGATGAGTATGTAAAGAGAAAATTATATGTAATGTTAAAACTGTTCAAGATGAATTTGTAAAGTCAATAATCTAATAATATTTTTTTGTAAAAAAAAAAAAAAGGAACAAAGAATAAATTAAAAATAATGTGACAAATAACGTAATGATGAGATGACGCAATAGGAGCTCAACAACAATAAACACTACGCTTTAGCTTTTGCAAGCAAGTATATTAATTATTATAACTAATTTTTAACTGATCTAAAATCACACAAAATCGTCATATACATAAATAAAATCCCCTGCCATTTGTATGTACTTTGAAAGGTTTTAAAGGTGTGAATGTGTGATAGGTTTTGAAAGGTTTTTATTTTTATTTTATTGTGATTTGAGATACAATAATAGGACCAAATTCATGCCCACCATAAATGTAAAATAGACAATTTATGAGTAAATATTGGGTACTTTCGAAATATCATAAATGTGTACTTCCTTCTCTCACATAACTGTGGGTCCCACTAATTAAATTTATGGTAAGACCACAATTCATGCGAGAGGCGGGAGTATGCATCTATGGTATTCCCTAAGTATTTAATAATTTTCCACAATTTATTGTAAATCTTAAACCTTTTATAAACATCACAAACATTTATAAAAATTATAGGGGTAAAATACTATTTTGGTCCTTAAATTTTACAAAAAGTTTGTTTTTTTATCTCTAAACTTTAAGAAGTTTTTTTTTTTTTTTTTGTTCTTAAAGTATTAAAAAGTTCATCTTTCGTCCCTAAACTGTTAAAGATATTTTATTTATGTCCTTAAACTTTACCAAAAATCTGGTTTTCATCCTTAAACTATTAAAAAAAGTTCTATTTTCATCCCTGTTTTTGTCTCTAAACTATTGAAAAAAACTCTTTACAGAGTTTGGGGATGAAAAATGAATTTTTTTAAGTTTAGGGACGAAAAACAAACTTTTGGTAAAGTTTAGGGACCAAAATAACATTTTACCCAAAATTATATTATCTCTATTATTTCTAAACTTACAACATATTCAACACATTTGCTAAATCATGCAGGATGATAAGTGACTTTCCTGTTCAATTTTTTGGAGCAATGTACAATTCTACACGCAAAAAATAATAAGAAAATTGCAACAAAAAAATAAATGAAAAAAGGACCAAAATAAACAAAATACTTCATAATAAAAACATGATAAAATATTCTATCACACCTCCAAAACCCTTCAAAGTAGATGTATTTATATTTAAATTGAATATAAATGGTTATATATAAACGCCCATGATAGCTAATAATTTCATTGTATAAAAACAATCACCATCAAGTGATAATTGTGCTCAATTCATTAGTAAAAATATATACTAAAAACTGAAATATTAAGTGTAATGATAATACCACCGTGGACCTTTACTGCGATGGTCACTCTATATAAGTATAAGTACTTGTGCAGTGTGGGATGTGAGGGGCAAAGGCCGAGGTTTAAGTCTCTAGGAGAAAGATTCACACACATATATACTTAAATTAAGCTAAAGTAAAACTTTATCTATCCAAAAAAAAAAAAGCAATGATATGAAAAAAGAAATTATATTATTTAAATTGAAAACACTATCCATATTCAACTGCAATACAACCAAAACATCAAAATTTCATACAATTTTTTTTTAAAGCCCATGTAAACCATATATGTATATATAAATATAAAGAAGCAATACAAAGCTTTTTTTTTGTTTTGTTTAGAATACTAAGTATTTTTAACACACATACATACACACATGGGGAGAAGGGAGAATATCTTAAAGAAACTTATAGTGATGTATAAAATAAAATAAAATAAATAATAAAAAGGCCTGATTAACCCAAAATTTTGGACCTGTGTATATTCCAACATATTTTTCTATGCAATAATTAAAATAAATATATTCCAAAATTTTAGACCTGTGTATATTCTAACATATTTTTCAACATGCTATAGATGCAACGGATGAGTTAGGCAGTAGACAAGAAAACCAAGCTCCTACAAATGAAGTTGAGACAGAAAAAAAAAAAAAAAAAAATGCTGGTATAGAAGAGATCAATGTAAATGGTTATGGATCCCAAACACAAATGCCCAATCAAGGTGTTAGCTCAAAGAATCTAAATAAGAAGAGGCTAAGATCCAATGATGAACTAACTGAGACGTTAATGGAGACAATGAAAGACTTTGGAAAGAAATACGAAGAAACTAATGGACATATGGCCACCATTGCATCTTGCTTCAAGATTGAGTCAGAGGAAGCTAAGAAAAGAATGAAAATATTCAATGAGCTATTGAAAATCAAAGGACTTTTTATATCAGAAAGAATCAAAGCTGAAGAATTGCTTATAGCCGATACACATAAATGTGATTTGTTTTACTCATTGCCTGTGGACGTTAGGTATGACTATGTTATTTAAATGCTCACAAATGCAGGGGTGAATACATTATATATGTAATAGATCGCATTTGTTTCATTGTTGATGAACTACTTTTATTTTTATTGCTACTTCTATGGTCTTATAGACCTGAATATTGTCAGGTTGTTTTGTTATGGATTAAACTCTTTTAAAAACTATTATTAAGAATAAAGAATTTGAGAATTTAAATAGTCATTTTTGAATTGTACTTGTCATTTTGAACTGTTAGACTATAGTTTTAATGAATTTGCCATAATTTATAGTTTTTTAAATTATTTATTTAAAGGATTTTTTTTTTAAAGACTTATATTGGATTTACAAATCTAACAATAGAACGGGAAAAATAAATAATTCAGTTAAAATTCCTAGAAATAAACCAAACATTATAATCTCACATTCCTATAAATCTTATTAGATTCCCAATTAAACTAAATATATGAATAATTACATTCTTAGGCATCTATATTGTAAGACATCACATTCTCAGTAATCTGGATGTTAAGAATAATGTGAATTCCTCTGTAACAAACACCACCTAAATTTGTCAAAGTGTGACCATTATCTAATGGAATGCACTTTAAGAAAAAAAAAATATATATCTCTTTTAATTTATTTGAAAGTTGTTGCCTCCCTAAATAAAGTTAGTCAATTGCAATAAAAACACAACCTTAACCAAGGCATTTCAAATCTATAACGAGACTGCAAGTAGCTAGGACAAAAAAAAAACACTTGGTCATACTTTCTTCTTCTTTTGAATTCTACAACACCAATCAAATTTGTTAAATTGAGATTAGGTACCTACAATCATCAATCAAATTTGTTAGTGCAGGTGGAACATCAAATGCAGTAGACTATTACCAGATTGTAGCTAGCAGCCTAGCAGGAGTTGGTTTTCACTTGGATGTGTCTTAACCCGGTTCCCATGCAAATCGCAAGCCGAAACGGATGGCCCAAAGTTCAACTATTATTCTAGCTGTGACACCAATGTTTATGGTATGGAGAAACCAATAATTCAATCACCATGAGAATTTCTTAAAACTCCACCTGCACCCTGGGTCTCTGATGGGCAAGTGTCAATAATGCTATAGACATGACAAGTTTGTACTGAATTTCTGTACGTTGCGGGATGTCTCTTTCATTCGGCCATTTAGACAATTGTCTAAAGCCACACATGGAAGAAGATCCCATATTAATGGGTTTAGTATCTGCTGACTTCTTCTCACGAAGCTATTACTTGGGCCATTTTAAGACCAGCTTTGGGGCACTTGTGTGTGAAATTATCTTCTTTTGTTTTGGGCTTTGGGCTGTGTCCCATTTACAGACCTAGAAATGGACTAGTAGCCGCTAGTCACTTCTTTTGGCAGGTGTCCAGTTCTGCTAGTCATTCAAAATTTTGGTCACTTTTGGGCTTTCTACCTATCTTCAATTTCCCAACAAGGGACCTGAAACTGACCAAAATGACAATAATCTGAAAAAGATCGCCAAACTCACTCCACTTCAGTTCTTTCAATCTGACACTACCATTTAAATTATTCCTCAAGATTTCTGCTGAGCCGGAAGTACTTATCTCCTGAACCAACAAATAACACTTTACCACTTGTACAGTTGAGGAACAATGTACGTATCTCCATCCAGCAGTGTTCAAAATGGACTGATAGGTATTTTGTTAACAATCCAATGTCCAACCTCAATTGCATTACAGAAAACTCAAGGTTGAAACTCAGATATGCCCAATGTGAGTTAGAGCTCAGGCAACAGTTTCAATCCAGCATAAGACACTTTTGGAGATACTCAAACAAAGCCAGAAGCCAGTCTAAGTAATATGTCCCATCTTCACAATGTATAAAATGCATCACACAGTTGTATAGCTTGATATTTTCAAAATTCCATACATGCGCTAATACAAAAGTAAAAGAGATCTTTTCAACTGTACTTGAATAATGAAGTTAGAAGTAGAAAGCAAGAGTTAGACAGTGAAAAACATACATCAAAGGAAACTATGATACATAATTAAAGACAGTCTCTTGTAATGCGATCTGATTCATCTTAGCTGGACTGCTGCAGGAAGTAGAACCCCTCCATCCTTTATGGTTATAGTTTGAAACTACAAATGCATCCTTTGCAGTGCCTGTGACTAGACCTTTAATCTCAAATTCAATGGTAGAATTACACAGCACAGGATTGCCCACAAAAGTGGCATTTAATACAGCAATGCTGTATACTGGGATGTATATTTGAACTGATTCCAAGACTCAAGCTTTATAATACCTGCTCTAATTTTATTGGAAATAGCATTTTCAACTGCAGATGCTATTTACCCTTCAAAGCATCCACCTCCCGGAGTAAAAGTAAAAGAGATTAATAGAAGAACAGAGATTAATATTCCATCAAAAAATAAAATATGATGTGTATTATCATATAACTGATCTGTTTTGAAGTTAGTAAGATTCAAGTGAAAATGGATCTCGACATGTCCTTAATGTAAGCTCTCTTTTGGGGGGGGGGGGGGAGGTGGTTGGCAATTTGAAAATGTAAGCTCTCTTAAATACAACTATTAGTTGCCAGCGACACTATTAAACTAATTTAGGGAAGAGATTTTTCACTAATAGAGATTGATGATTTATAAATTTTACAGTTACATATGTAACAGGGTAGGAATTCACATGACATCCAAATTTATTACAGAGAGATTGATATTTGCTTCTTAGTTCTTTGGAGCTGCAATTACCCCCACTTCCATAACTTCACCCTGAGCAGAAATAGCACTGCTTAGTGAGAAAGTAAAGTTCAACTTAAACCCTGAACTCTTTTTGCTAAGAACAATGTATTTTTGCAAGCTTCATTTCATGTCAACCACTAAACAGATTTGTTTCAATAATTCACGTTTACATAACATGTTATTTCCTTTTATCTTTGATCATATCCTCATTCACCTTTGCATACCTTGTTATTTGATTGTTACAGATGCTTGTTTGAGATTAACATCTGTTATATGACATAACCTTTAATTTGTTCTAAATCAAGCAATTTACTTTGTGACAGTAAGACTTCCATGAACAGACAAGACGAAAAATTATGATTATTTGCAGATTATTGATCATCTGACCCTTTCATCACTCATATTTTTGGTAACTTGCACAACAACCACCACCATAGTTCCAAATTTTGGTGACAAAACACTCAAATTACAGCATACACTGTAAGAGCAACAGGTAAAAATATAAGGGGTACGTTGAAGACATTGGTTGGTTGAACCTTCTGGAGATTTTTTTCTTTAAATTTTGAGATACATTTGGTATGGAATTGGTATAAATATTATAGCTGCCTGCTATTGCTAACAACAAGAACCATGGGTATCTGCCTCATATTGTAGAGCAACATATGTTACAAATGGAGACTGTTAAGTCTTTTTATCTTCTGGGGCGAGTCTATTTTACCTTGCCAAAGACAAGCATCCATGATGCACAATATTCACATCTTGTTTCAAGTAATTCTTTAAACATTTATTACTACATGAGAATTACACATAAGCAATATATTTGTTTGAAAATCAAACTATAACATACCCCTGCATCGTGTGTCATCACTTATTTGTACAAATGAGAAACGAAAATTTCAACTATAGGGGAAATTGGTTACATGGAGGGAGTAGTTGGACATGGGGGAACCGGTACTTCAGTAATACCTTCTAACATCAAGACGACACTCTTCATAGAGGGACGAAGAGCTGGTTCTTCTTGAATGCATCACAGTCCCACCTGCACCATTTTCTCCAAGCTCATCTTATCTACCTCTTCACCAATCACAAGCTTATATAACTCTCTAGCAGCATAGCACCTAAAGGCCCAAGAAGAAAGGACAATCTCCTCTGCTGTGGATGCGTTAACGTCTATGTTCTTTCTGCAACATACAATTTCCAAGAGCACTATCCCATAACTGTAAACATCTGCCTTCACTGATATAGGGATGTTCTTATGCCATTCTGGTGCCACATACCCTCTTGTTCCTCTGGCCCCTGTGAAGGTCCGTGTCTGATCTAGCATTAAGAACATGGCCAGCCCAAAGTCAGAAATTTTAGCATTCCAACAATCATCCATCAAAATGTTTTGAGGTTTTATATCACAATGAATGATAGGGGCCTCACACTCTTCATGTAGATAGATAATTCCTCTTGCAACATCCAATGCAATTCTCAATCTCTCAGTCCAATCTGGACGCAATATGGCCCCAAACAGTAGGTCAGCAAGGGAACCATTGCTCATGTATTCATAAACCAGAAGCCTTTTAGAGTCCTCTGCACAGAAACCCAACAACCGAACCAAGTTCCTGTGATGGATTCTTCCAATTGCTCGCATCTCTGCGTGGAACTCTCTTTCACCTTCTTCAACTAATTTCTCCAGTCTCTTTACTGCAACAGGTTTTTTACCTTTGTTTAGAGCACCTTTGTAAACTGCTCCAAAAGACCCTTTACCCAACTTTTCCTTAAAACTATTTGTTGCTCTTTTGAGCTCGGTGTATGTGAACAATCTTAAGGTTACTTCCTCAGGCAGGCCCAAATTTCCTTTCTTTAACAGCCCTTGGTACCTTAAAACTCTAATTTTGAAAATGAAATGGCCAAAGATTGCTAGAGCAACACATGACAAAACAGTAAAGCCTAAAGTTTCAAGAACGATTTGTAGCATAGCTGTTTTGCTTGTGATCACGACTGTGTCAGAAGCAATGGGTGGCCGTGGCTTCTTTGGGATAAATCCCACCTTCAAGAATGCTGTGTAATTGGGTTTTGTAGCTGTTCTAAGAAATCTCAGTGGAAACTTTTGTTTCTGGCAAGAATTCCCATCGAAGAGTGCTGCGTCACAATTGCAGTCTTCCAAACATGAGCTGCTGCAATCTTCCTTTGACGTAATTTTATCAAAATATGGAATGTCTCCCCACACCATATTTTCCATAGTACTTATGTAATAAAAAGCTGAATTTCCATTCCCACCTGTACACCCTGCTTCTGAAAAGTGTCTCTCACAGCCAAGAGTCCTTCGATTGGGGTCTACGAAATCATGCCCAGGAAGGCAACGATAGTTGCTTTGGTCGACATTTAGTGTACAAAAGCTGTTGAAGCCACAGAAACCGTATACGTCACATGAATTTTTTAACGTTGAAAACAAACGATATACACGGTCGTTTCTATTCTCATTGTAGATGTGAGAATACAATCGGAAAATTCCATCAACATCAAGAGTTGCACGATAAATGGTATTTTTATCGTTGTTGAAGTTGGTGTTGATGTCTCCGGAGGAAAATAAATGATCATTCAAGGTATAAACGGTTGCTGAATTGGACTGGTTGACAAGGTTTAAACCGCCGGTAGAATTAAGATAAAGGTCAAAAAGGAAACCATTCGGGTTGAAACCACTCCCGGAAGTGCCAGTATTCCAATAGGGGTCTCCACTGTTTCCTGTGTATGAAACAAGGTTTCCATCTCCCTGCATTATGAGATGAAACGGTCCAGTTGAGTGGTCACTCTCATTTAAACTGGAGAGCAGTTCAGCTCCAGCTAACGGAGTCTGACCTTGTAAAATGGTATCGGTAGGAGTCTCAAAACTCTGCCAGATGATCTTGGAATCATTGTCATAGAGAACAAAATTACCAGAATCAAGCATGGCAGCATAGGAAGCGGGGACTTTTGAACCACTAGCAATGACTTGTTCCGGTCCCTGCTCTGTTCTTAACACAAGCTTACCATCCTTGGTAAAATCCAGCGATGCCTAATGCCTTTGAGGTGACCGGTGGATCGTCACGATTTGCTGTCCACACAACTGTTTTGCTGTCCATAACGACCAACCAAATTCCCACCGCAAAGCCACTGCCTTGCTGATAGAATCCAAATGCAAATCGGTTAGAAGGAGAAGGCCATGAAGTAGGGTAGGTGAGGGAAGTGCCTAAGCGTATTCTGCTAGGTTCGTTTGGTTGAGCTCTTCCAGCTACAAAGGTAATGGATAGGACTAAGAAAACAATGGATATGGAAGCCATGGGAGGGAATGAAAAAAACATAATACCTAGTATTGTAGAACACCCTTTCCAAATAACAATAATATTTTAGCAATTTCGTTAGTTGGCTGGTTTTGAAAGAATATGTGAAACTAGCAACTCGAGTTTATAAAAATTGAGATTTAATTAGAACTCGAGTTTTCTAAAGCTCGAGTTCAATGTTTTTGTGCTACCTTACCTGGACAAAATTGCCACGTGGAGCCACATAGAAATCGAGTTTATAAGACTCGAAACTAAATTGCCACGTAGAACTCGAGTTTCTAAAGCTCGAAATCTACATAATAAAAACAAATCCATACCACTTCAAACAGCTCATTACAAAATCCTCAAAGTTCAAACACTCACTCACTCGAACACCCTTTCGCTCCGCCCTCTAAAATTCACTCTCAAACTCACTCACTCACTCACTCACTCATTCATAAAGCAGATTTGTAGCCCAGTGCTAAAGCAAAATCATAGCCCACTGTCACAAAGGTAGTCTCTCAAGCAATTGTAGCTCATTGTCAAAGCCATTCGTAGCCCACCGTGCCAAAGGTAGTCTCTCTTTCTTCTCAATACTTTGTCGTTTTTTCTTTTCAGATTCCTCTGTCTCTCTCTCTCTTTCTCCAATTTTAGATTTTGGAATTTCATGATGTAACCTAGGGTTTTTCGGATCTTTTTGGGTTTTTTTTTGTGTGTTTTTTTTTGTTGGTGTTCTAAGAATATGGTTATGTTTTGGCAATGACATTAGTTTTTATGTGATTGTTAGAGTTGAAAAAAAAAAATTTAATGTGGTATTTCAAGGAAACCCAAGTACCCATTTTTGGATTTGATTCAAAGATGGCGTTTAGGAACTTTGATTCACTTTTGAGGCAAATACTTTGCCACAGTGTCGACGCTAAACGGTGACGTCTAAGAAGTTGCTCCCAATGCCGTGTTTGTGCCCGATGGCTCCGATTATCCTCTGGTGAACACCGGGAACGGTGGCTCTAACCAGCTCTTGCTCTCATTCCAGGGCAAGGTTTACGTGTTCGACGCTGTCTCGCTCGATAAGGTTTTGAATTTTGTGAATTATGATAGCTTTTTTTTTTTTTCTTTTATGTTTTTTGTGTTTTGGTGGTAATTTGAGTGAAGGGGGCTTGTGGGTTTTGGTTAGTTTGATGGGTTCTCAAAGTTTGTGGTGCTTTTCAGATAAATGGGTTTTGGTTACTCTGTCGAAAACTATGCAAATGTTGTGTAATTGAGGTTTATAAGTAGTTGGGGAAGTCAGTTTCAAGTTGAAATTATGAATTTTATTAATTATGGTACCTTGTTTATGCGTACCTTGTTTATGGTACCTTGTTAATTATGATACCTTGTTTATTAATTATGGTACCTTGAGTGAAGGGATTTGGGAATTGTACTTAGGTTTGATTAATTTGATGAATTCTCAAATTTTGTGGTGCTTTTTAGCCAATAGTGTAAACACGCTTTATAAGTAATTTGCTAGTTGTGAATTATGACACCTTGTCACTGTTTTGGTGTTAATTTGAGTGAAGGGTTTAGTAATTTGGCGTGGTTTTTGGTTAGTTTGATGAATTCTAAAAGTTTTTGGTGCCTAAGCTTATTGTTGACTAAGCTTATTGGGTGTGAATTACTTTGCTAGAATTGATCTTACTAAAAGAAAATTGTCATTAATTTGATTGATAGCTTTGTGAGTTTGCTTTGGCAGCAACGTGTATATGACTGGGTTCGATGGACAGGAGTTCCTCTGCCTCCTAGTGACCAACATTTATAGTTAAAATTCTGAGATCTACATACTCATTAAAAAAATTCTGAGATCAACATTTATAATTATATTTTATTATATGGATTTAGATTCTAAATCTGCTTCAGATGGCCACTGAAAAACATATTGGGTTGTTCAAGACCCACGGGCCACAGCTAAATCTTGTTCTTGTTAGGCAAATTTCTATATTTGCTATTTACCTCATCTCTAAAAGGTCCACATATATTGCAATAGGAAAGCCTCGTGCACCTTTCAGTACACCATTGAAGCACTCTGATATATTGGTTGTCATTGCCCCAAAACGTCTCCCACCATCATGTGACTGGGTCCACATATCCACAGACTCGCTCATTAGGTATATGTATGGAAGATAATCTTGATTCTTCACCTTCTTCTTCTTCCTAATGGCCTCAATTTCCACCTGCTTAATGGACTCCATTATGGTATCAAATTTAACCACCTGACTAGCATATCCCTCTTTCAACGCCGTTGACTTTAGAGTCGAGTTCTGAAAATGGGTGTTGAAGTTGTTAGCAACATGTCAAAGGCAATATCTATGAAATACCCATGTTTTTCCATCATCCCTTCTAGGCCAGTTTGCAATGGCGTTTTTGATACCGAGATGTCGGTCAGAAATTATGCAAATGCCTTTGTCAGGTATCACGTGGCCAATCGTTTCTCTGAGGCACCGTAAAAACCACCTCCAACTAGACCCTGACTCACAATCCACAATAACAAAGGCGAGAGGGAATACCTTGTTGTTAGCGTTGGTTGCCATTGCGACCAACAACTTTCCCTGATATTTACCATACAGATGGGTCCTATCAATACTAATAACCGGCTTGCAGTATTTGACTCCTGATATGCATGGATCGAAAGACCAAAACGCATAATGCAACAATACGGTGTGATCTTCATCGGTAGGTGTGACACGATATATGCCATTAGCAACTTTTGCAGCCTTTGGTAAGACTCTTCCCAATTTCCAAACATAAACGCCATCGCCTTTTGTTTCGCATCCCATACCTTGTAGTAAGAAGGCTTATGGCCATTATATTTCGACTCTATTAGAGATTTGAGATGCTTAATTTGAGTAGTGTGATCCTCACATAACTTCTTATGGATTTCTGCTGCAATAAAATTACAACTCATCATTCTACCATCATTTTGCACCCCAGTTGGTATACACGTGTGAGGACCCACATACACGATGACCATCCACAGTCCATGGAGATCGGGCTTCATAACTATGTAGACATACCACTTGCATGACTCATGCACGCATTTCGCACAAAGATTTTTCGTCATCGACCTAGTGACCTTAAACTGTTTTTTTTCCTTGAGGGCACAAATTATTAATACGCGCTTCACCTCCACTTTATTGGCAAAAGTCAATCATTTGCACAAATTCATCCCCTCTCTCCAAGTAGACATAAATGGCATCTCAATATGTGAAAGATCAACCATATTTTCCCAAGTATTTGCAGAGAATGACAACGCAGGAGGTGCGTAGGTATGGATTGTGTTCGTAATGTTTTGGACACTAATAACATTGTCTGCATCATGTTCACTACCTTCCAATGTCTCATCGTCATCAATGTCCCTCTCAAAGTCCTCAAAGTCCCGAAAGTCCCCTCTGTCAATCATGTCTTTATATTCATCTTTATCGGCAAAATCTTCACCGTTAATGGCAAGATTCTCATCAACATAGTCGTCATCATCATTGTCATCATCATTGTTAATGGTAGTAGTCTCATCAACATAGTCATTGTCATCATCATCATCATCATCACCATCGGTATGAACATCATCATCCTTTACATATGTAGAATACTCATATTGAGCATCCGGAATCGTAACCTGTAAGCTTGTGGTTGTTTGTTGGATATCCTCTTGCCATACTGCACGCGGCTCCAATTGTATGTGCAACTCAATGTTAGTTACTTCAGCTATTCTCTCCAACTTGTCAAACATGATCTTTACATGTTTGTCTATTTCTATCGCCATATACTTGTAATTAATCCAGTGCTTCAGGATTTCATTTGGCATACGATAAGTAATTTGTATGTTATGCATATCAGGATTCTCACACAACTCTTCCATGACAAACATCTTCAATTCCTCAAGGGTCTTCAACCTACGATCAATTTGGGTATAATAGGTCTTTGTGCCCGACCCCTCAAATGGCAATCCCTTGTTTGCATTAGCATTCTTAAGCGGACCACCGTGGTATAGGATTATATCAATTTCAGGCATTGTGAACCTGTTCAAGTCAAGTACTATGTTAGTTAAATCACATAGTCATAAAGTGGGGGAAAAAAGTAATGTGATCTTAAGGCTGAACATATTCAAGCCAGATTATAGAGTGCCCCATTGCCCATTAATATCTAAAGGCCAAGATGTAAGCCTTCTAATCCAAGTGGATGGAGAGACGGAATTATCTATTACTCCATTGTGTGGTGACCTATAATGCCTAAAAGGGTTCTGAAAGAACTAGGTGGGTAGAGGAGCATGATTACATACCCATTCATTACATTCATTCACTACCCATTTCATACCCAAAACAATGATAAATAAAGTCAAAAAAACTTGTAAGATCATTATAAAAATAAAAGCCTAGAAATGATGAATAAAATTTTGATAACAAAAACTATGCAATAAATACTCAAAAAATTAACACTAACAAAACAAAGTTCTATAATTCACAATATTGGTAAATTAACTAAGTTATGTTAACTATCTACAAAATAAATAGACAAACTCTTTAACTCACACCCATAGACAACATACCCAACTACAATGACAATCAAATTATGCAAACCCTTACCTGAGATATGAATTTGCTGAGAGGGAAGAGCAGTGAGAGTGGACAATGTGGTTTTGTGAGAGTGAGAGGCAATGTGGTGTGAGAGTTAGTGAGGCTGAGAGACTACTGAGGATGCTCTGTTTTTGAGTTTCTCTATGAGCGTGTGTTATATAATACGGGCTAAGTGTGGTTATGTGAGTTTTTATTATTTTGTCCAGTGGAACTCGAGTCTTATAGACTCGAGTTCTATGCGTTGATAAGAACTTTTTGCCTAAGAAAATCAAGTTTTAAAGACTCGATTTTTATGCGTTGATAAGAAATTTTTGCCAAGAAAATCGAGTCTTAAAGACTCAATTTTTATTTTGCGCAAAACGAGTTTTTAAGACTCGAGATCTAGGTGGCATTTTTGTCCACCTCAGCGAGCATAAAGCGAGTCTTTGAGACTCGAGTTTTAATGTGGATCTCGTGTTTCAAAAACTCGAGATGTTAATTTCCTTTATTCTTTCAAACGTTGCCTAACTTACTACATAGATGCCCTCACACCGCTAGTATGCACATTCCCTCTAGTATTGTATCTCTAGCGTTACTCGTGTCTTTAACTAGTAGGTAAGATTTGACGATAGACATAAGCAAGCTTCTTAATAAAGTGGTTGTGAAGAGTGAAGACTTAAAAAAAAATAAAATAAAAAAAATAAAAAAATAAAAACAAATAAAAACAAATAAAAAAAAGTTGGAAAATTCTTTGGTGGAATTGCACAGTGAGCATAATTCACGCCTATGTGACTACTAAAATAGCAATATAATATTTTAATTAGTATTTTTAAATGCAACATTAGGATCTAAAAAAATTAGAAACAGAAAAAAAAAATCCATTTTAAAGAAATAAAACAAAAAAAATTGAAAAGGAAGAGTTTTAAAAAATTTCCCAGATTTTCTTACACTAGCCAAAGACAGCAACTAAAAACTTCTTTGAGGAGTTTAACCCAAAAAAATCCAATCAAACCTAGACTAAATCCCTTAGCCATAAAAATTTAAAAAAAAAAAATCCCAAAACCCGTGAACCCCAAAAATTCAAAATTGATGAGAGAACCACAAAATCTAAACCAAATTGTTGAACCAAAATTTTTTTTTTCTCAGATCTGCAAATTTTTATATCTCACAAACTCAAAACACAAGAAAGAAAGATCTAGATTACAGTTATACAAATAAATATTATCCCAGAAAAAATAGATCAACGGCAAGCGCTGCTCCTCAAGTTGTGCCTGGGATCGAGCTACTAAGGCTGTGCTTGAAAATGACGTCATTCTCCTTAGGATCATCATCACCAGACTAATCTCAGGGGCTCGAGCTTTCATTGAAATTCTGTCTAGCCACTTCCTACATTTCCTTTGTTATGTCAAATGTTAATGACAAAGTTACAAATTCTAAAGTAAATTATACTTTGCCAAGCCAATCTCTAAATAGTTCTAGGAATAAATCATAAAAATAAAAATCACTTCTAATTCTCCAATGTTTCATTTTCTCAAATTCATTTTATTTTTCCTTTTAAAAATCATTCCATTTTTTTAATGTTTAGACATGGAATTTTATTATGTGGATGTGGTTTTAAAAATGAGTGTTGGTTGGGTGTGGGGGGCAAGGGCTAGTATTTAAATTTTTAGGAGGAAGTTTCACACATATATACACTTAGATTATGCTAGAGTAGCAATTCTATTTTATATAAAAAAAATAACAACTAAAATATTTTATTATTATTTTAGTAGCCATATAGGCATAAAGTGTGCCAATTGTGCAATTCGTTAACCACATAAGCATTTTCTGTTAGTGGGTTAACAGTATGGACCAAATTGACTTTAGGTTGAAAATAATAAGGGTCAAATTTACTGCTACCAAAGTGTAAGAACTAAATTGACTATAACTTCAATATGTAAGGACCAAAATAGTATTTTCGCATTTTTTATGTAGTTTATATGGTACATGGTTCA
Source organism: Castanea sativa (assembly GCF_040712315.1). NCBI lineage: Eukaryota > Viridiplantae > Streptophyta > Magnoliopsida > Fagales > Fagaceae > Castanea > Castanea sativa. The sequence continues at coordinate 9,051,436 of NC_134018.1, forward strand.
TCATCACATTCAAAAATCAAATTTTAATTATGAAATAGACTTTCTAAAATGGAGAGAGTATATATATATATATATATATATATATATATAAGCAATTTAAAAAAAAAATGATTGTCTAATATGGATACCAGACAAAAGATTTTAGGGGGAGTATGTTTGTCATTAGATTTTTTTATTTGTTTCACCTTTTTAAAGTTTTACTTTTTCTAAGTATATCCGTAGTTTAACAGAATTTCAATCTAAAAACACACACACACATTCAAATAGACTAGTGCCAAATGGACTATAATGAACCTAACAAACATGAAAAGTCAGACATCTTCCTAAGTCAAAATAGGTCATGATTTAGACCCCAAATTTTAAGTATAGCTAATCTAACAATTAATGCGAATATATGTTATTAACTAAATTAACTAAGCATGGCTACTAATAATTACATGGATGAACAAATTTGAGCAATTAAATGAGCAATTGACAGCAACTAGAGAAAAGCAAACCCGAAGAGGAAAATACAAATATCCTACGTAAAAACCTTTCCACAGCTTGGCCGTAAGAAATGATCCACTTGATAAAATAGTTATAGTACAAAGGTTACAACAAAGATCCTTAAAGCCTAAGCTACCAGGTATCTGAGCACTCTAAGCTCTAGTTTGCATTCGACGTCACCGAGTACTTTCTTCAATCTAGCTTCCCGAATACTGCAACCTAGATCGGTTGCACTTTTCAAGCCTCCCAGCCTAAAATTGGGCAATCTCCAATATTTCTAGTAACCTATAGGGATGGTGATGATTGTAATTGGGGTAATCTCTTCTCAAAACTATGGCTATGATAAGAGGTAAGAGAATCGAGAATCGATGGTGTTTGGGTCTCTCAACAATGGCTCCAATTCTTTTAACTCTCAGGAGAGTGTTTAGGGTAAAATTATGGGAAATGAGTATAAATATAGTGGGAAGGGGGCTTGAACAACAGAGGATCTAAATAACAAATTTCTCTCCAACATGGGCATTTTTGCTCATGTAGGCTAATGATGTGTCCCACGAAATTGGTCACAACAACATCTTAAAACTATCATGTGCCTATTTCATGAGTCCCTTGTCCTACCAATTGTCCCACAAAAATTAGGGAAAAATGGACATTTACCCCTAATTACAAATTATGCAGTAAAATACTCATGTTTTGAAACCATTTAGCAAAATACCCCTATTTTTGAAACTCAATTTTAACAAAATTGAGTAACAGGTGAAACTCAACATTAATAATATTGAGTTTTGTATATATTTTGCCACTTGAATTTTTTGAAAATTTAAATGAAACTTGAAGTTGCTAATGATGAGTTTCATTTAAAAATATACATATAACTCAATTTTAAGGATATCAAGTTTTACACGGAAGTCGATTTTGTTAAAATCGAGTTTAAAAAACAGGAGCATTTTGTTAAATAGTTTCAAAATAAGTGCATTTTATTGCATAATTTGTAAATTAGGAGCAAATGCCCATTTTTTCCCAAAAATCATCTACGAATAGCTTATGAACTCACTTCAAACCCCAATCCAAGTACAAAAATTAACCACATAAATACAAAAGATTTATGCAATAAATTACATAGAAATTGGCATGGAATAAAAAGAACACAAATACAAGAAATCCAAATTTACATCTTAACAAAAGGCAATTTATTTCATCACTTCCAATTTTTTATTTTTTGGCTAAAGAAAGATGCAAAAGCACACAAAATGCACAAAGATAACGGAACCAATTAAGAGGTCAGATCCCTCCTATCGGCTACAATAATATTGATTCCATAAGAAAAAAAGAAATAAAATTAAATCATAAAAACAAACTAGGGTATGCGTACCTACTAAATATATGTATATACATACATACACATTATTACGTCCCCTAGGAATACGATATATCAATTAGAGTGCACATGTTATGAAACAACAATGGAAAGAACTGGCGATGGAGGAATTGGAACATTTATTGTTCCTTCCAACATCTCAAGACTACATTCTTCATTGAATGGCGCAAAGTTGGATCTTCTTGAACACACCACAATCCCACCTTGACCATTCTTTCCAATGTCCTGAAGTCTACATTTTCATCGTTCACAAGCTTGTCCAACTCTCCTGCAGAAAAGCAGTCATATACCCAATTAGAAAGAATTATCTCATCTGCAGTTGAAACATTTACTTCAATGCTTCTTCTACAACAGACAATCTCCAAAAGTACAACGCCAAAGCTGTATATATCAGTTTGAAATGATATTAAGGAATTCTTTTCCCATTCAGGCGCTAAATATGCACTTGCCCCTTTCACAGTTGTTGTGGCTCCTAATTGACTTGGCATTAGTAGCTTTGCAAATCCGAAATCCGAAATCTTTGCTGTCCAATTATCATCCATGAGTATGTTTTGAAGCTTTATGTTGCGGTGGATGATATGGACTTCACTCTCTTCATGCAAATAGAGAAGCCCTCTAGCCACATCTAGTGCAATTCTTATTCTTTCTTTCCAAATTGGGGGCCTCTCAGCCTTGAAGATAAGATCAGCAAGTGAGCCATTGTTCATGTACTCGTAAACTAAAAGCTTCCTATTTCCCTCAATGCAAATGCCAAGTACTTGAACCAAGTTTTTATGATGAGTTCGTGCAATTGCAATAATTTCAGACTGAAATTCACAGTCCCCTTCTTCCACATCTTTCTCGAGTCTCTTCGCAACAATAGTTTTGCCCACCCTCAGATATAGTCCCTTTGCAAACTGCTCCATAAGGGCCCCTACCTAATTCTTCTGGGAAGCCTTCCGTAGCTCTCAAGCTCGTTGTAAGAAAATAACCGCAGAGTAAACTCTTCAGCTAATCCCAAGTTCACATTTTCTGTCAGTTTTCTGTACCTGTCAAATTTGTGCCTGTACACCAACATGCTAGAGGTTGCCAAAACAAGGCACAAGCATAAAACTGAACCCAAAATTATAGAAAGAATCAAAATCAGACTTTTCTTGCTTTCAATCAAGACTTCATGGACTTGACCGACTTCATGTACTTGACAGGGATGGTACACCTTGAAGAAAGCTATACTTGGTTTGGTTGCATTTCTTATTCTACCATATCTATGCGGAAGCTTATATTTGTTGCAATAAGCATCTGTATACAACACTGCTCCACAATTACAATCTTCCAGGCAAGATTTGCCACAAGCTTTCTTTTCTATTAGCTTAACAGAATAAGGGTCATCAGTCCACCACACATTCTCTAAAGAAGCGACATTGTACAGCATTTCTGGATCTTCGCTGCGTCCGCAATCCTCTTCATTGAAGTTTTGGTGGCAGCCCAGGAACTTATTGCTGGTGTTGATGAAATCAAATCCAGGATAACAGTTACAATCAGCTTTGCTGCCCTTGCCTGAGCAGTAACTGTTGAGTCCACAGAAACCCTTGACTTCACATTGGTTAGACAGAGCGGACCACTCCATCAACATACTTGAGCTATTGCCACTCTTAATCTGGTGTAAATACAATCTAAAGATCCCATCTGCATCAAGTGTTGCACGGTAGATGTGTAGAGAAGGAAAATTCCCGACCTATCACAAGCTGACACATCATACTACCAAGTCCACAAAATACAACCAATTACAAAGCGCCACGTATTGCTGTTAGGTTTTGCCATCACTATTCAGAAACCAATAGAAATTTGCCAAGTGTCATTGAAATAAAGGCATGAAACTGCATCAGCAGGTGTAAGCGATGACACAAGCAGCCTCGCACGTGTAAGCAGTGACACAAGCACTCAGCACGTGTAAGCGATGACATAAGCGGACCAATCAAGCTGTGACAAGTGTCACCAATCAGACTCCGCCACGTGTCGCTCACCTACCCCTAAACTCCTATAAATAGAAGCCTTCCTAAGACATTTAGGAGGACACAGAACAGAGACAACAGAGACAACACAGAGGACAGACAGGACGGAGACAGAAGGAAGAAGATATCTTGAGTTCAGAAATCCAGAAGCTCTGCCGGAATCAAACCCCGAAGCCTCCAAGAACTTCAAGAACTTCAACCTCGAATACAAACAACATTCGAAGCAAAATCATCCAAACTACTCGTCCAGATCTCAAAGTCCACTGGAATCAAGCTTAAAAGCCTCCAGAAACCTCAACAAACCACAAATTGATCAAGCTCTACGGATTCAAGCCTCCAAAGCCCCGAAGAACTTCCACCACAAACCTTCAAATACGAAGAACAATCAAAGAGGAATCATCCAAATCATATTCCTAAATCTCAAAGTTCACTAGAATCAAGCTCAAAAGCCTCCAGAAACCTCAACAAACCATAAATCAATGAAGCTCTACGGAATCAAGCCTCTAAAGCACCGAAGAACTTCCACCACAAACCTTCAAACACGAAGAACACACGAAGAACACGAAGAACACACAAAGAACACGAAGAACACACGAAGAACATGAAGAACAAAGAATTTCTAACAAGCTCATAGCCAGAGATTCATTATAATTCCGTTTCAAAGATCTTCGATCCATTCCTCAGCCAAATTGAAGAATATCTTATGTTCAAACCAAAATCACATTACCACAATTCCAATCAAAAATCTTTCAAGGAGATCGAATCAGAGGATCACTCTTTTGTAATTACAGAGAATTGTACCACACATTTATCAATACAAATTCGTATTTGCGAAACTATTTTACTTGTTTGATTTATTTCGAACTAAGAAATTTAGTCGTCTACAAGATGGTCGTTCCATTCTTGTCAGGATATGAGCTACGAGATGTGCAACTTAGCCACTTTTAGAAGTATCAGAGGACCAATATGCACTCGCGTCATCCGAGCTGTTTACGGGGTAGGCAACGAGGTTTCCATCAAGCTTCATATTAAGTGAATAACGTCCACTCGAATGGTCTGATATAGACACACTTGAAACCAAGTTATGGCCCCCAGAGAGATTCTGACCCCCTAATATGGTGTCAGTTGGAAAATCAAAGCTATCCCAGATTACATTGGAATCATTGCCGTAGAGCACAAAATTACCAGAATCGAGCATAGCAGCTGAACTTGCAGCGTCATCCACATCAGAAATCGATAATTCTATGCCTTGCTCAGTTCGAAGCAGTAGCTCACCATCTATAGTTAATTCCAGTGTAGCGTTAGAGGAGACAAGTGGATCACCTCGATTTGCAGTCCAGATGACTGTCTTCTCAGTTTGATTAAGCAGCCATATTCCGATAGCAAATCCATCATTTTGTGGATAGAAACCAAATGCAAAAAGACCAGAGGGTGAGACCTAACAAGTACGGTTTGCATTTGGGGAAAGAGAAGACCTAACTGTATCACGTTGGACTGGTTCTGTTGAGCGTTTGCATGAACGGGAACTAGTAAAACCAGCAGTAACGACAGAACTGGTACCGATGCCATGAGACAGAGTTAGATTAGAGGGTCTCAGAACAGCAGTAAAGATCAAACCAGAAACAAGGGAAATGAAAGCAGAATCAACAGCAAGCTTAAAACAACAAATGTTAAAAAGTGGCAGAAGCTACTGTCGTCTAGTTGCTTCTATTAAACTACTTGCAGTTTTTTAACTCCTAGTTTGTAATACTGTTTAATGAACATGTGCTGTGCACGTGTGAGGCTAGTACAGATGTGTTATGCTTATTGGCTAGATTGTATAACAGAATTTGGCGGGTTAGTTACTTAGGGTCATTTGGTACATGTGTTTAAACACATGTTTTCAGCTTTTAAACAACATTACACATATTTTTACACACTTTTTACCCACACGTATTTCCAAAAAATACAAACAACGTTACTAGAACAACTTTACCAAACGTTACTAGCTCAGTTTTCTGGTTTTGGTGGTTTTTGTCTCTGTTATGGAATATATAAAACAGAGAGCACCACTAGTAATTATTCATTCAATAAGATCAAGTTTTGTCTCAATTCTCTCTCAATTTTGATTAAAAAATAATGGTAATATAATAAATATTGGTCCTTCCTTGAGTTAAAAGGGTTTAATAATTTCGATTGTTGGGAAAGGGAGGATGTGAATCTTGAATGTCTTCATTCAAAACGTCAAGTGTCATTTAGTTCAGGGGTGGCTTCACATTGAAGGTAGGGTGGTCACAAACCCTGACCTAAAAATAATAGTTATTATATATAAACTTTTATGATTTTTTTTAACTTAAAAAAATTTTGTGACCACTCAAATTTTTTTTAGGCCCAACATAATTAAACTTTGGACAAATTTTAGCAATAAACTTGGTTGTAGATGCTATTTTAAAAACCACACCAGCCGATTCCACTAGCTGAACTAGGAACTGGTTCGTTAAATTTGAGGAAAACTGACAAAAAACCTGTCAAGAACCGGAAAAACCAGGAACTAGTCTCTCTTCTAATTCTTTGACGATTCTGGTTTTTAAAACCATAATTGTATACTCTTATAAAAAAATAAAAATAAAAATAAAAACTTGGTTATAGACTAAGACTACAATTCCACTCAATATTTTTTTATTGGATATGAATTTTGACAAACCTGTAATTGAATTTATTTTCTTCTTATATCCTCCATGCTTGCAAAATTTCAAGAAAATTAAAGATCAATAACTATGTCATCAATCAAATATTTAAATTTCAAGTTTTTGTAGTCTAAAAGTATACATAAAAAAACAAGTTTATAGATCAAATAGAAAATAAAATCTAATTGGTATGAAATTTGACATGTGTTTTAATAACATTAATAACATGCAATTCAACGGTTATATTTTCAAAATATATAATTATTTTAAGTTACTTAGTGAGAGCTGTATCTTTAGGCTACAACTTAGCCAAACTTTGGTAACATTAACAATATATTAGACCCTTACAAAGAAAAAGAAAAGGCTTAAGAAAAATCTCAAGCTTAACTTGAGCTTAAACCTATACTACAAACAATGTTTGAGCTTGAGACTGTCTAAAAGCTTGTGCTTGGCTTAGGTTGGCATGGTTCATTAGTCAAGCCAAGATCAAACTCTATATCAAGTTCAAGCTCTTGATAATGATCCAATACAAGTACATTATCAAGTCCATATTAAGCATATTCTTATGCCTATTTTGTTTGGACAAATAGTATCAAGCTCAACTCTCAATTAATTTAAAATTTAGTAAGATATAAGTTTATTGTTCAATCTCGTATCAAACCTATTACCAAGCTCATAAACCAACCTAAGGCTAGCTCTTTTTTTATTTATTTATCAAGCCCTATTGTTCACAAGTTTTTTCATAAACATTTTTTTTTTTTTTGCTTGAGCCCGATTTATTTACTAAACAAGCCTAAAATTAAAGTTCAAATTTAATTAGTTTATAAACAAATAAACATGAATTAGCTTGTTATGACCAAGATGATTCATTTACAGCCCTACACTGGAGAGTATTGTTCGCTTTGTTTGTTTATCACAAATATAGATGACAGCAATAGTAATACTCAGCAGGATACTAGGAAAGATGATAGTAATAATGATATTGCTAACAAAACTAAGCTTTTTTTTTTCTTTTTCTTTTTGAAAGAGAAAAAACTAATATAATTTTGAATTCATTCTTACTTTGGAATCCCTAAATTATACGTTTAGTTAGGTTAAGTTTATGGTCCATAAAATATAGTTAAAAATTAGATGTGTTTTGGAAGGTTAAGGGGGTGTTTGGTACATATATTTGAAAACATGTGTTTTGTAGTTTGAAAACATGTGTGAAAATACGTGTGGGTGAAAAAGTGTATAAAATGCGTGTAATATTGTTTAAAAACTGAAAATGTGTGTTTGGGTGAGCCTACCAAACACCCCCTAAAAACACTTTAAAGTCATTGTGGAACGTGAAATGTGAGTAGGAAGCATACTTCAGAAACCTTTTAACTTATTGCGTTATCTAAAAAGACTTTTTGGACTGAGGAGGTTCCTCCTTGTGTCCGGAATCCAGACCAATCTGCTTTCCCAGAAATTTTATGCTATCTAATATCTAGTTTTTTTTTTTTTTTTTTTTTTTGCCTTTTTCTTTTTATCAGTGGAAGCGTTAAAGGTAATATGAATCATATGACGGTACGTGGGTCTTTCGACTTTCGCGGTCTTTCCGGAAATTCCCTTACCAAGAAAATAATATTGTTTAAAGCTGCAGTGGAAGACTAATTTATAAGCCTTTTTTTTCATAGAACGTGAAAGGATATTGATATAAAGCGAGCCCTTTCACAATATATGAGCCCCAGATAAAATACACATGTGAGAAATTTGTTGAATGTAACCGGTATAAAATATACCTTCTTCTATAAAATGTGTTCACAAGATCCTACCTGTCAAAATTGGATCTAAAACTATTAATTTATTTGAATCCATAGGTAAAATATGGATATGGATAAGATTTTTAAAGGTATGAACTCTATGTTTTGAGACTTTTTTTTTTTTTTTTTTTTTTCACTTTCTCTACACTTAACACATGAGTTTCTTTTTGCTCTTTTCTTTCATTTATTCTCACTTTAGTATTGAAGCAAAAATTCTTAATCAGTATTGATCCTGTCTTTTGCTAAAGAGTGTAGAAATTTTGATTTGCACTCGAAGTTGGCTATATAGATTTGATGGAAATACTTAATCTATTTATAGAATAGTCATAATTATAATTTTTTTTATTTACCCATTTTCATTATATATAAAATTGTTATATTATATTAAAATTTTGTGTTGTAGGTGAAAATACTGATAAAATTATTGATCAACTTAAGGTGCAATTCTCAGGTTTAAATATTACCACCACTAAATCTATGACTAACATGGGTATATTAAAATAAAATTCATATTTATAATTTATTTGTTTTTTCGTTATCTAACATGTTAAGTTTCATTCTTAAAACTTTATATATGTATAAACTTGGCTAAAATGCAAAATCCACATTTGTAATTTTTTTCAGAATTCATTTTAGTTCTCTAACTTTGCTTTTGTTCATTTCAGTCCTCTAAGTTTTAAATTTATTCAATTAAGACATTTCTGTCAACTTTTGTTATAACTTTTGAAAAAAAAATTTGGGAAAATACTTTTCAATCATTAATTAAATTTTTTTAATTAAAATTCTTGAAAAAAAAAATTTTTAATTGGAAAAGTAATCACAAGATATAACAAAAGTTGATGAAAATGCCTTAATTAGATAAACTTGAAAGTTAGAGGACTGAAGTGAATGAGAGCAAAATTAGAGAATTGAAATGAATTTTTGTGAAATATAGAGGGTGGATATTGCATTTTATCCTATAAACTTTCTCGACATGTGCACTTGACGAGATTAATAACATGATATGGTTCAAATCTATGTTTTGTTTTTCTATTTCTTGTGGTGAGAATAAGATTTGTGAACAACTTTGGACTGTATAACCTTAAATATTTATGTATTATTTAACTTGTACTTGGGAAAGTTAAGATATTTATGTATTATTTAACATTTATTTTTAAATATTTTTTTTTTATATTGTAACCAAGACAAAGACAATATGATTAAGTTTCTTTTTCATTTAAAAAAAAATTCCTTTTTTTTTATGTGAATAAGGAGATAAGAATTATGTGGGTCAATCCAACCTTTTTTTTTGGTGGGGCGGGGGGGGGGGGGGGGGGGGGGGGGTTCAATCCAACCTTTAAAAACCCAGATCACATAAGTCCTGTTCCAACAATTTCACCCTTACCAAACAGAAATATAATATTTACAACTTTAATTAAAATTAAAAATTAAAAAACTTGAAGGTCACGACAGCACAATTATAATATTGACAACTTTAATTAATAAACTTGAAGGTCACGGCAGCTTGTGTAGCTTTTTTTTTTTTTTTAATTCTTTAGAGTTACATTTTCTAAGGGAATTTAAAAAAAAAATTCAGATAAAAGAGTTAAAAGACTTTTTTTTATGAATTTTTGTGAAACATAGAGGGTGAATTTTGCATTTTAGCCTATAAAATTTCTTGACATATGCACTTGACAAGATTAATAACATGATATGGTTCACATCTATGTTTTGTTTTTCTATTTCTTGTGGTGAGAATAAGATTTGTGAACAACTTTCAACTATATAACCTTAAATATTTACGTATTATTTAACTTGGACTGGGGAAATTTAAGATTGTGGGACCCGATGACCGAAGATGGAAGACACTATTGTAGCCTCCAATTGTTCCTCTTGAAGGAGTATCCACGGCCCGAGTAGTGAGGTAGTCCGAGGAGAGAATGGGAGGTGACGGAGCGTCCTTGGGGGATATAATGGGTGAAGGTGGGTGCCTCAGGATATAAACAAGATCTTTGTGGGAAGTTTCTTGTAAAGTCTTACATGTTCCTCCGCATTAAATGATTGGCAATAGCTTTATCAGCTGTATTGATGAGGAAGTGACTGAACAGTAGATCCACAGCTCAGCAACTCCTTCCACCACCTTCACCAAAAGTCTAATGGGACAGGTGTTCTAAGGAGATTTGGGAAAGTTGAAGATGGAGGGCTGGGATGCAAGATGCCATGAAGTATATAAAGGAAATAGACTCTCAGATAAAGGGGATCTAGGAAGAATTGAGGAAAGGAAGATCATAGCTAGAACGGTAACTGAGAGAGAGAGTGAACAGTATTTGTACCAACCAAGAACATTGTCATCGGGCAAGCTTATAAAGATCCATTCATCTATTTTAATCTTAAGCCTCTGATCCTTCTTTCTCCATCTGTGTCATCGGGCGAAACTTAAACTTGTTCATCTCACTCTCTATACAAGTATCTATTGATTTAGCCAGGTTTAGGAATTCCTATCTCACTATTTTCAGTGGGTCTGGGCTGCCAGATTCTGTGCCCTTACAAAGATATTTAGGTATTATTTAACATTTATTTTTAAATGATTTTTTTTTATATATATATTGTAACCAAGACAAAGACAGTATGATTAAGTTTCTCTTTCATTTAAAAAAAAAAAAAGTTTCCTTTTTATTTTTTTTTATGTGAAAAAGGAGGTAAGAATTATGTGGGTCAATCCAACTTCTTTTTTTTTTTTTGGGTCAATCCAACCTTTAAAAGACCAGATCACATAAGTCCTGTTCCAATATTTTCACCCTTACCAAACACAAATATAATATTGACAACTTTAATTAAAATTAAAATTAAAAAACTTGAAGGTCACGACAGCACAAATATAATATTGACAACTTTAATTAATAAACTTGAAGGTCACAGAGCTTGCGCAGCTAGATAAAAGAGCTAAAAGAATTTTTTTTATGAATTTTTGTGAAACATAAAAGGTAAATTTTGCATTTTAGCCTATAAACTTTCTCGACATGTGCACTTGACAAGATTAATTACATGATATGGCTCTTTGTTTTTCTATTTCTTGTAGTGAGAATAAGATTTGTGAACAACTTTGAACCGTATAACCTTAAATATTTATGTATTATTTAACTTGGACTTGGGAAATTTAAGATATTTATGTATTATTTAACATTTATTTTTAAATGATTTATTTATTTTTTATTGTAACCAAGACAAAGACAATATGATTAAGTTTCTTTTTCATTTAAAAGAAAGTTTCCTTTTTTATTTTTTTATTTTTATGTGAAAAGGAGATAAGAATTATGTGGGTCAATCCTTTTTTTTTTTTTTTGGGGTCAATCCAACCTTTAAAAGACCAGATTACATAAGTCTTGTTCCAGTATTTTCACCCTTACAAAACAGAAATATAATATTGACAACTTTAATTAAAATTAAAAATTAAAAAACTTGAAGGTCACGACAGCACAAATGGCAGCTTGTGCAGCTTTTTTTTTTATATATTCTTTAGAGTTACATTTTCTAATGGATTTTTTTTTTTTTTTAATGTTTCAGATAGAAGAGTTAAAAGACTTTTTTCTTATAAACAAAGTTTTTATTTTAAGAGAGTTTCACAACCTATGGCATCCGCTCCTGATGATAGCTCTTTATCATCAAATCAAAACATTAATCAGTTTTTGGTATAAGCAGAGATTGAACCCCAGATCTCTTATTCGACTATCATAAACTTTACCAATTGAGCTAACTGGAACCCATAATAGAATTAAAAGACTTAAAAGGTCAAATGTGTGCAAAATGCAATAATAAGTGCCCTTAACTTCAATTAGGTCTTATATATAGACATACACTGCAACAAAGTGTAGTTATTTCAACCCTTTTTTATCGAGGGTTTACTAAAATCTGTCGATACAACCTATAAATAAAAATGCGGAGGGCTTTATTACTAAACTTTATTTCAAATGTTATTTGGTCCCTCAAAATAAGTTAAAGCACCCATGAAATAAATGTGAAAAAAAAAAAAAACCGCCAGTTTTTTCAGCCAACAACCCTTGGTAAAATATTACAAATTTTTCAGCCCTTGAAAAAAGCCCACAACAAAATTTTCATCCCTTGCAAAAAGCCCACAACGAAATTTAAAACTATAGCCCAACGTAACTAACAAACACACAGAGCTCTTATCACTCTCAGAGCATAGAAATCTCACAGAGCATGGAAATCTCATAGCTCGTCGATCATGGAGATCTCATAGAGCTCGACGATCATCGATTTGGTACGTAATCGCATAGCTCCGATTAGGTACGAGTTCATCTCGATTTTGTGACTCTTCATCTCTCTGCCGATTTAGACGATCACCGTTTCTCAGCTCCGATTAGGTACGAATCACAAACCCTAATTTCGTCTTTGATTTTTTTGTTTTTTTGGTTTACCCACACTTTTTCATCGATTTCCCCATGATTTCGTTTCACATTTCTCAGAAAACGGAGCTCATCATCGATTTCCCTATAGAATCTCACTGCAATAGTCACATTTCTCAGATAGTTGCTCTTGATCATTCGCTTTAGAATCTCACTGTAACATAATCATTTTCCTCAGGTTGTAGCACAGAAAGTGAAGAAAGCTGAAATCACTGAGCAGGACTCGCTTCTTCTAGTAATCATCATCAGAATTCCGATCTTTCAACTTCAATTACGAACAATCGCATTTGAATTTCTTTAGTATAAATTTACATCTGAGTATATTTTCCTTGTTTATGTGATCAAATTCAATTTTCTTTTAGAAAATCCATAGAATTATTTTTTTGTTACTTCATACTCTGTTTCGATTACTCCATGTAAAATTTGGATCAAACAAATGGAAATTATTTCTCATGTAATTTTTTGCTGGGTATATGCTGTGGGGGATATTTTTGGTGAGTGGGAAGAAAAAAAGGAAAAAAAAAAATGAAGTCCAAGTGCATGAAAAGGAAATCTAGAGGTCTTAGCTTAAATGACGTAGACTGGGTTTTGAGCTACTTCACGAGAAGAATCTAAAAATATTAAACTTCATGGGTTATCAAATTTGAGAATTGATGCCTCTTTGAATTTGAAGTTTTGTAAAAAGTTATTATGGTATAATATTATTGATATGTATATTAACCTTTGATGATGCTTAATTAGTTTTTAAATTTTGATCATTTTGTGTATTTGGATGGATTGCGAAATGGTAACTTGATTGTTACTCCATTAATGGGTTGCATTCGCTTTCGGCTGCAGCTGCTGCTTTCAGTCAACAAAGCAGTGGTGGTGGTGGTCATGCTACCAAGACTCTGAATTGAATGAGCTAAATTAAGGTTGAGAAAATATCTGTGAATTTGTTGTAGAGAATTGATGGTTTTAGAATAGGTTTTGTTGTGTACTCTCAAAGTCTTTTAATTTTTCACATTTTGTGTAGAATGTTGTTTCAGAATTGTGCTTCTTTGGCCAACCCCCCCATTTGTACTTTTTTTTTAATGAACTCCCATATATTTTTCTAATACCTTTTTGTCTTCCATGTCTGCTATCAAATTCGGATTTGCTGCGTGTTAGATTCTTTAATAAGTTCTGTTGCTTGAAAATTGAGCTATATAGGTAGGGCTTAGCTATAGCTTTCATATCTTGCTTATTTTGAAGACTTTATATGAATGGACTTCAATGTCTTATACTTTTTCCACTGCAGACTTTCTAGAGTTCCTGGATATCATGAATTTGTGTACCCAATTTCCCTTCGCCATTTTCGACTGTCTCAACTGTTAAACCCTTTTCCCTGTAATCACAGGTATTTATAATTTGGGTTCCTTTACTTTCTTCTTCTTTCTCAGCTACCAAACAGAATTTCGTTTTATTTTGTATATTTCAAGTCTTCTTTGTGTGTGTTAAAGCTGTTTGGGAAAGCACTGCAAAAACCACAAAGTAGATAAATGATAAATCACACTTCTTTGTGTGTGTGTGTGTGTGTGTGTGTGTGTGTGTTTTTTAATTTTTAATTTTTTTAATTTTTATGATTATTGTTTTCTACTTTTTATTGCCACTTTTTTTAAGTGTGTTTTAGCAGTTCTAGTTGAAATTAATAAGGTTGCAATGTTTGATACTTTGATTATGTTTTTTGTGTTATTCAATTTGACACAAGTTGTCTTGTGTCAAGACATTATGGGATGGCTTTCCTATTCTAGATGATGACTTTATACTTGCAATAGGTAGGCTTACCTACACTGTTGGTCACAGTCCCTTAAGTTTGCTTTTAATCTCTTATATTTTTATGTGGCCAAATTAAAAACCGACATGTCATTACCTCATAGGGACTAAAAGTGATAACGTTATGTTTGTTAGGGACTAACAACAATGACTTTAAACTCCAAGGACTAAAATTGCTCATGAGCTAAATTATAGGGACCAATAGTGTATTTTGGCTTTGATGTGTCTTGGTATGTATCAGCTACCATTTTTGGTGTTCATTGGGTTAACTTGGTACCACCTCAAAACCCTACACTTGGTCTTCCCTGGAATTGCTGTGATGTAGCAAACATCATATGAGAAAGAAAGCTAAAAATAATAATAACATGTAGAAAAGCAAACTCAATTTAAGTAATGAACTAAAAGTAATGGTGAATATAGTGATGCCCTTTTGAAATCATGAAGTGATGTTCATTTTTGTAGTGTGAATTTGGAAAATCAACGATGAGAAAAGGAAATTTGAGGTTTCAGATGAATCCATTGATTGGTTCTTTATCACTCTTTTACATGTGGAACATAAGTTATTGTTACAACTGCCTGGACCAACCTGTGGAAGTGGTGGTTCTTATATTCTTTTATTGCCATTTTCGTTTAAAAATTGCAGATATAATTGGTTCTTGTTTGTTTTTTTTTTTTTTTTTTTTTTATGTATGTACATTTTCATGTGATGTTATAGGAAGTGTAACTTATTTGGATATTTGGACTGCTATTTGCAACCCAGCATATTCCTGGCCTTACTACTTTCCCTTCTGGTGAAGTTTAATGCTAGTAGTGCCATAAATTCGATAATGTTTGGGTTTGTTCTTAAATTTATATCATCTAGTAACCTTTTATACATGCCAAATTCTCCTTAATTTAGAAATGGCTAACGAAATACAATTCATTGATAGTAGCATATCCGGGGTTTTACGGAGCTGGAGTGCATTGACAAAACTGTTGTGGAAAATTTCACTAAATTAATTTAAATTTTGTCAAAAGGAAAAAAAAATCCAAGAAAGGTATAATAAAATATGGCAGGTTTGGTTAAAGACCACTGATTTATGTCTATGATGGGCTATAATAACAGCGGACGAAGGTGTTAGATTTTGGGTTTTGATGCATAAATAAAATTGTTGCTGTCTAGTTTCCTTTTGGTGTTCATTTGGCTCCATGTGGTGTTGCTCCCTGCTAAAAGTATAAACCAAACAGTGATGATATAGTATTTTTAATTTCTTATCCTTTTGGCAGTTGACTAGATTCTATTATTTCTTCTTTTGCAGCTTGCTTGGACCTGCTACAACTTCTATCAATCAACACCAACAAAATTGGCCGGGAAGAATCATTTCTTTCATTCTGGGTAGGTGAGTTTACTTGGGACAATTGAAATCATCAAAGTCAAATTTAACTATCTCTAGACATTTCAAGTCTTAGGCAGATAAACAAAATTTAGCAAAATATCCACCAATTCTAATTAGATTTGTGAAGAGTTTTTTTGGAATCACCTCAAAACAATGAATACCCCACCATGAGAAATGTCTGAACATTCAGCTTAATATCATAAAAACTGAGTAGGAATACTACAAGTCAATCAAGGAAATTCATTAACAGACACCAACTTGGTGCAAAACATTTACACTTGAAGAAGAAGAAGAAGAAGAAGAAGGAAAAAGAAAAAGTGAAGCCTCTGACAAGACCCAAAAGCCTTAGTCCCAAAACTATAAGTCTATAACGTTGACGCCATGGATCCTCAATAATATGTATTCTTCTCCACCATTCTATATTATCCAAATTCATACTGTCAGTCACCTCTTTAACTAACATGTCCTTTTTTACTAATTCAATTAGTGTTGTGTTAACTATAATTCTACCTCCAATATATATATATTCACACACTGACACACATATATACAAGGCTAATTAATTTCCTTTAACTTAAGCTGCTTTAGAAATAATGACTAAAGCCAAAATGCTATGGACTCTGCTCACTTCAGTATCAGAATAATTTCATGAAGAGCTAAATGCAATGCAATTCTTGTTTTGAAAGAAACTTTCATTTTGGATTTTAATGTGTTTTTTTTTTTTTCCTGAATGTGTATGCAGGTTTCATCTTGTACATTCTGGAATTGCATTTGGATCTTAAAAATCTGTTGGTAAGTTTTTTTCTTTTTTTATGTTTGTGATTGTGAAAGCAAATTTTTTGGTTTCATAAGAGTAAATAAGTGTTTTGTGGAATTTTGTTTCAAAGTGAAGAGATCTGTGATGCAACTTTTCGACAGATTAACTATTGCCTTTGAATAAGTAAAATTACATTTGAAAGCTCTAATTACTGAGGTTGATTTTGGGATTAGAAATTTTTAGTTTGGAGAAAAAAAAACACATCTGAGCTAAAGAATTTTGATAATTTATATATATATATATATATATATATATATATATATATATATATATATTACAAATGACTACATATGAGCAAGATCCTGAGTAAGGATAAAGCAAGTCACTTCTTGAAAAGTTTCTGCTCAGCTTGCCAATGAGTTTCTGATTTGCTGCATTAACACGTATATGCACTAAATAAATATACTTTCTAAAATGACCAAATAATTTTTTCACAAAAAAAAAAAAAAACTGTTTCTAGTCATAGAAATAGTGGGCTGGTAGATTGTTTCTGGTTCCTCTTTTATCATATTCTTAGAGCTTAAGATCATCAAGTACTTTATTCTATATTGTGTATTTTATCTATTGTATTATATAATGTCTCAAACTCTACATTGAAATATTCTTTTATGCAAGCTTTTCCATTGGATTTAGTACTTTTTTTCCGGTTGAGGACAACTTAAGGTGTGTCCCTCATTGAAGATTTTAAAAAAATTTTAATTCAACTTTAGATGGAACGGAATTGGGTAAAGCTCAGGAATAGAGCTCTTCCCGAGTATAGACAAGGAATTAAAGACTTCCTTGATTTTGCATTTGAGCATACAACAATGGGGGATAAAATTTATTGTCCGTGTAAGAAATGCAATAACTACTTTGCAAAGACCAGACATGATGTTGAGGCTGACTTGCTTACTATTGGTATTCTCCCAAGTTATACTTGTTGGTTTAGACATGGTGAGGAGAGACATTTTCAAACATGCTTTTCTGTTAGTACTGTTGTGTTCTTTATCCTAAACAAACATGCTATGGTTTATACTACTAACAAAGCATTGCGAATTTGTTTTGTTCTTACTAGTTTTTTAATTATAGTTCAAAGGTTTTTTACAAGACTTAAGAGTTTATAAAACAGCCGCAAAATAATTGCAATATTTTTCACCTTGTGCACTAACATGGTAGGGCATTCTGCTTGATCTACCACCATATCAAGAAGGCATGGCATTTTTTTTTCGGGTTTAAACACTTGCCATTTGTCTACAACTGCTTTGAAAGGCTTACCATAGAGGATTCAAGAATTTGAATCTTGCAAACTTGATTTTGTCCCTCCCATTTTTTTGAGCCCTTGAATTAAGATTGAAAGGCTTGTTAGACCATGCTTTCGCTGGGCTCCGGCTTGTCTTAGTGCTTGGTGACCTGAAATTGATTGGTCTTGTATGTTTGATTTCTGCACTAGTTTAAAATTAAGTTTGAAGACAACCTTAATTTGACAAGTTGATTGTTCTGTAAAATACTTAGTTAGGCTTGGATTCTTGTGTGTGTGTTTTCTCAAATGAGATTAAATAAAAAAAGATATGTTAATGTGGCTAGGTGTTTTGAGTAATATTCTAGCTATGTGGAAATGCATAAAATTGATAGGAGCTTTAGTTCATCATAAGGATAAAGATAATTTGAAATTTTGGCAGAGGTATATAAAGCACAAGAAGGCTGTGTGATGATACAGAATGTGTTGAGATTACAAGCTGACTAGCTTGTGTTAAGTCAATGAATGGTGCCGTTACATAAAGCCTAAGACTGTAAGACATGACATCATTTTGCTTCCATCCAATTCACTCTAAACTGATACGATGCCATATCTCTATATTTAATCAATCACATGCTAAACATGTGTAATTCTGTAAGACAGCCGTTGGGTTTAGTTAGTTTGTTCTAACAGTTATAGGCTCTGTTCTAGGTGCATATACACAGTGCTTAATGATTGTAAACCATGTTATGACACTTGTTTACTGCCTGCCTTTAAGCCATTAATAATTATTTTCTCTGTTGGAGGAATTGGGCTGCTAGCATGGCCTTTTTTTGTAATTCATCTGAGGCTTCTATTTTCTTTTCCTCGAATGTCCCATTGGCTCTCTACAGCTGGTGCAGGTTCAATTGCTTTCTCTGTTCCACTGGTAACATCTGGAGCTTCGGTTGGTGCAATTTCAATTTTTTCCTCTGTTTCAGCTCAACAAGCAGCATTACAACATCTGTTATGCTTGTAGCCGATCAGATTATTCTTGTGATTTTTCTGGTTTGGATATTGTGACTGATGATGATACGTCTAAAGAGGACTGCCAATTCCCAGTGATGATTTCTTATGGTTCTCCATTGTTGCTGCATAATGGACTTTCAGATACCTTTATAAGAATCATTGAGGGATTTGTGTTGTTTTTTATTCTGCTAAACTGATAAGTGATAGGCCTAGACTTGTGTGTCTGTTAAAGCTATGGTATATTGAAATTTTCCTGGAGGATTTTATAGATGCTTCTCTCCCCTAATGATTGTTTGATCATACAGGATTGTTGATACTTTTCACTTTGTGTATTTGGGTTCTTGTGCAATCATTTAATTTCTTGTTTTGAGCTTTCTTAATCAATTGCCAGGTTTATGGTTGGCATCAATTTGCCACCACTTGCTACCATGTCTAACTTCTCTTCCCGTTGTTCTATTATCTTTTACTATGATTTATGCTTTTTCAATATGGTAGTTTCAACATGAATGTGTATATATATATAGTGCATGATTGTGGTTTTTTTTTTTTTAATAAAATAAAATCTTATTTTGAGGGTCAAGAGACCCCTTAAATAACCTTATTTATCAAGGGTTGTAAATATAAATCTTTTAAACCTTGGTAAAAGGTTATTTAAAGGTCTCTTGACTCTCAAAATAAGATTAGAGCACTTGTTTTGAGGGGCACGAAGGCTTTCAAAATTTCCTTTTCGACGGTATATATTTTCGACGGTATATATTTCAAAAGTTATCAAGGGTCGGTTGGACTCTTAAAATAACTTCTTTCAAGGTTTTTTAATCCTTTTTTTAGGGGTTTTGACCCTTGAAAAAAGCCTGATTTGTTGTAGTGATAGTTATGTAAGGGTAACAGTAACGCTACTAAGCACAATCAACGTGGCCCAATTCAGTTCCCTTTTGCTACTTGCATCCTTAGGCCCTTAGCAAATGTTTTTGTTTAAACCCACAAATATCTTCCTGCTAATACCTTAGAAAGCCACCTACTCGGGCGGGTCATTCTGGTGCGTTTGACAAACAATTAAAAACTAACTTTTTACTTGAATTATTCACCATTTGCAGATTTCACACTATTTTTTTGTCCCAATATTATTTAAAATAATAATATAATATCCCATCAAAAAATAATAATAATAATATAATAGAACTTTCAACTTTCAACTTTTTAAAAATAAATTAGTTTTTAACTTTTTATCTTTTATTATGCAAATAAAATACCAAAAATATACAATTTTCAAACTAACACATAGATAACTCCACCCTAGTCCCCTATCCCAAATGGCCTAATCAAATGAGCTTGGACTTTGGAGTCAGACTAAAGGTAATTAATTTGCGTGACTACAACTTGGGGTATTCAACTAATATGGCAATGTGGACATAGTTTGACAGCCGATAGAGAGAGAGAGAACTTCTTTATGCCATCAGTTTGCTCTGAGTTATGCCTATCAGGTTTAGAGTATTTTAATCAGTTTTTTATGTAAGTGGAGTTTAAACTCTAATATCTTATTTAATTGCAAAAATTTTACCAGTTGAGTTAAATGAAACTTATGAGTTAAAATATCCATTTCATGAATGAGTGAAGTTTTTTTTTTTTTTTTTTCTTTTTTAGAAACTGAATGAATGAAGTTTGATTTGAGAATTTATATTTACTTTGAACCATACTTTTAAAAAATAATAATAATAATAAACTTTTTTAAGAATAAAAGAAACAAGATAATTATAGAATTTAGATGATGGAACGTGGATTGTGGAATGTTAGCAGTTAGCAATTAAGCATTGTTCAAAAAAGTTGGATCTTTCATGGTTACGTTTTCTAGGCTTAAGACTTTGTTTTTATGGGCCGTGGAATGATAATATTAACAAGTAAGTTTAAAAAGTTGGGTCTTCTTTTATTAAAAGTAAAATAAATAATAAAATTCTCAAAAAAAAATAAAAATAAAAATAAAAATTTTGGCCTTTCAACTTTCGTGGTGTAGAGGAAGACTAAGGGTATGTTTGGTAACTGTTTTATCCCCATTATTTTCTGTTTCCAAAACAATTTTCTATTTTTGAGGCTAAAAAACTTGTTTGGCAACTCAAAATGGACAAAAACAAAAAATTGTTCTCAATACTCAATTTGTGAAGAAAATTGAAAACATGCAAAAAGCTGTTTTTGTTTCTAATTTTCAAAAGTTAATAAAAACATGCATTTAATTTAATAAATCTGTCTCATTTAATGAGTTAGCATTAGAATTTAAATCCTAGTAACAACATATTTTAGTATTTTCTATTTTTTTCTTCAAAAAACTATCTTTTTAATTTCAACTAACCAAACATGTTTTTTATTTCAAAAATA
The DNA here is from genome assembly GCF_040712315.1 of Castanea sativa. Taxonomy (NCBI): domain Eukaryota; kingdom Viridiplantae; phylum Streptophyta; class Magnoliopsida; order Fagales; family Fagaceae; genus Castanea; species Castanea sativa. Next base: position 9,072,722 of record NC_134018.1, read on the forward strand.
CAAGAAATTGTTTTTTCTTTATATTCCCAAAAACAAGTTTTTGAAAATAAAAAACAAAAATTGTTACTAAACATAACCTAATTATCTTACAAGCCAGCTCTATTAACTAAGTCTCATGCACCTAATTTATAAGCCTAGCTACTCTATAGAATGGGTGTTTGGGGTCTTTTTGTAGCCGTGACACGTATTTTGATAGCTAAAAGTTAGACTCAAGTTCTTTTGTGATAGTCAAGTTCGGTACTCACATCAATGGATTCATTGGCCACAATGATCCATTACGTTTTTCTCCTAGACAAAAACATAATATAAAGGGTTATAAAAATAATGAATTAATGAGAATAATATTTTTCATATGTATAAATGATTTAAGTTATGAAATAAATGGGAAGAAATATGTTAGGTTTTGAGGGATATGAAATTTAGTTAAGGAAATATATTAGCAATGATAAAAAAAATATATTTATTAAGCTTAAATAAATATAAAACTTCAATGACCAAGTTAATGTACTTGGCATTAAATTTATGCAATGAAATGCGGCAAGGAACATCATAGAATATGTGTACCAATATACAAAGATGAAATAAATGAAAAAAGAGTATTCTCATGTGAAGGTAATTTAAACCATGAGGCACATACAATAAATGGGAAGGAAATATATTAGGCCAACCAAGTGTATTTGATGATATTAAACAAACATATTCGTCTATGCCCAAATTGATATATAGCATTAAAGTCACGCCAATAAATGTAAAAAGTAACATCATATGAAAATGTGTAGCAATGTATAAAGAGAATAAAGTATTAGAATTTATCTTAGTTGTAATCAACTCTTACTTCTCTTGGCCTAAGCAAATCATAAGACACATGCTAGCAAGTATTAGAATTTATCTTAGTTGTAATCACACTCCAAGAATTCATGCTAGCAAGTGTGAAGTGGCAACAACTATAAAGCTTGCAAAAACAACTCCCACAGCCTAAGAAAAGTAGGTGTTAGCTTCAATAAATAACGGAAAGAGGAAGTAATGACTAATGAGTTGAAGGAGAAATGGACACTCATATTAATTTTTGTAGTTAAGAACTGATAAACATGCTTTGTACACCTGCTAAATGTAACAAAGTGTCCCAGGATGTATGAGTAATTTAGTGTTTTAAGTTTGTGTTTGTAATTCTTCTAAAAAAAATAATAAAAAATAAAATTTGTGTTTGTAATGTATGTGTGCTGTGGTTTTCCGTTTTTGGTCTAGAGTTAATTTGACTTCCCCTCACGTTTTGGTTTCCTTTCCATCAAATATTAACTTTTGGATCACTTATTAAGAACCTGCTGAATGAGTGAAATATCAATTATGGCCATTGGATGATAAATTTCCTTTATCAAGCAATGTTCCTCCTTAAAATTAAGGAGGCGTTGCCGTTTTATCTTAAGGGCAATGGAAATATGGTTGGACTAAACACCTTAAAATTTGCTTGTTTAAAGGGAGAACTCTCATTTAAATGTGCTCGAATCAAGGGCTACAGTAGCCTTGCTTTAATGCTAATTGATCTTTGATTTCTGAAAGAAATGATGACGTTGGTTGAAATTCTATTACACAAAGATAAAGAGAAGTGTTATGTTCACAATATTTTCTCAACAAATAGTAGGTAGTTAGTTGTTATTGGTTTTAATTTGAATCTACCACTATAATTATTATTTTTTCCCACCAACAACAATTGGAACAATTTGCCACTTAGAATTTGTTGTGAACAGTTTTTCAAAAAAAAAAAAAAATTTGTTGTGAATATAGCATTTCTAATTACACAATAGGTGTAACATTATTTTTATGAGTTCTTATACTTAGCACTTACACGTGGCATCAACTCTATCTCGCCCTATTTCCATCCAAGTTTGAATCTCTTCTTTCTCTTGAGGGCATGTCTACTTCTACTAACTATATAAAAAGAGCCAAGGGCTCTAGCTGCAGGACCCTTGGTTTATTCAACTTTTGTTTTTTTGTAACAAGCCAAAAATGTGAGTTTAGGTGAGAAAGAAATTTTTTTTAATATTAAAAAAATGTTATGTCCACAATATTTTCACAATAAATCTCTTATCTTAAGTAGCAAATTATTATTGACTATTATTGGTGAGGAAAAAACAATTTTAATAGTGGGTTCAAATTAGAATCATTAATAACTTGCTACTGAAAATTTGTTGTAAAAGTATTGTAAAAATATTATAGATGTAACACTTAGTATTTAATATTATTACCTAATAGCCTTAAAATAAGGAGCATTGGTGAGCTCTCTTCTTCTTTTTTTCCTTCAAGTACGCCAGTTTAGTTTGAGCTTTTTTTTTTTTAAATGATTTTTATATGTTTATTTTGTACTTTTACAATTTAAGGTTACAGGGTAAAATGTAGACACACAAAAAGTGACAAATATTATACATATTTGTAAAAATAAAAAGGTAAATATTGTACAAATTTTGCAAATGTGTACAACATTTGCTAATTTTTGTGTGTCTACAATATAAATATACATTGCAAGTACAATATAAACATAGAGATATTATGAAAATGTTGTGACAAATGTGTAAATTCCTTTTGGGTCAAACTAAAATAAAATAAATTAATAAAATATCAAACCGAAATCTAGCATAAATAAAAATATAGGTATTGTATTGTGAAAATGTCATGATATTTTGTTGTTATCACAATATTTTCACAATTATTGAGGTATAAGTTCCCTATAGGTCAAAATAAGATAATAAAATATTAGATTGAGATCAACAACAGTTGAAAATAAAGGTATTATGAAAATGTTGTGATATTTTGTTATGTTACTAGACTATTTTTTTTAGTCCATTTGGTAAGCCAAAATTAAATTTTTCATGCACAATTTTCTTAGATTGATTTTTTTTACACGCTGTTTAATATTTAAAGTAAAAAAAAAAAATGACAGTTAAACACCAAAAATAAAAAATAAAATTGGGCCCTTTAAGTTTGGGGTAATTTTATTCCTCCCTAACCTTTAAAACGGAGGAAATACCCCTAATTGTTACTATCTTAGTTAAACCATTTTGAAATCTTATGATTCTTAAAATATTCTATTGTAGAATGTCTAAAATACCCTTACTAAATTTTAATATCCCAAAAAAAAAATTTTATTTTGAGTTTTATGTGGTAATCATACTTGGAAAGTTGAAATGGTGATATATGATGTTCTATTTGTTACCTAAAGAACGTTGATTTTCCTAGGTTTAAATATTCTAGACTTAAAATTTTATCTAATTGAAACTTCAATGACACATGTTTTTTGTTATCCTCTTCTTCTTTTTTATTTTTCTTCTTACTTAAAAGGGTGTTGATTAAAAACTAAGTAAGCGAAATATCGTGGCTAGACTTATAAAATGTAAGATAATAAAAAAAGAAGTATGAATAACAAAATCTTTATTATGGATAATTGCAAGTATTTGATGAAGACCTTCAATTGTAGTATATGATCACATCATTCATTGCGAAAATTTATATATTGTGACAATGTCTTAGCAAAACTCGATTGCTTATTATCCAAAGAAGATGATATTCATTATCACTCTTAGAAGTTTTTAGTGAATGGATAATGCCTTTAGCAAATAATTTCTAAGAAACTATCATGGCAAATAAATACTCATATATTAAAATAGTTACTCTAAATTTAGATACATGGTTTCATTTAATCTTCTCACTCAAAGGGTAGCACGTGCAGCAGCACATGCCATGCACGTGCTACCCAAACTAGTAATGGAAATGCTAAAATACAAAATTAACCCTCTAAGTTTTACCTTTTGTCATTTTGATTCTATAACTTTAGTTTCGGTCAATTTAGACCTCTAAGCTTCAAAAGTGTTTCAATTCAGGCCTTGCACTAAATTCTGTTAATGCTCTACCGTTAAGTGCATTTTTTTTTTCTTCTTCAGTTTTTTATATTAAAAAATGCAGAAAACTAATATAAATTTTAAAAAAATTATGAAATCCTATAACACACCACAAACCCAGCACACAAACAACAAAAAATTTCTTTACATTGATCACCAAAAAGAGAAAAAGAAAAGAAAGCAAACTCATTCACATCGTGTAAAGAAATTTGCTTTCTTTTCTTTTTCTCTTTTTGGTGATCAATGTAAAGAAATTTTTTGTTGTTTGTGTGCTGGGTTTGTGGTGTTTTTTGGGATTTCTTAATTTTTTTTTTTAATTTATATTAGTTTTTTGCATTTTTTAATATAAAAAAACTGAAGAAGAAAAAAAAAACATTTAATGGTAGAGCATTAACAGATTTTAATGGAAGCCTGAATTGAAACACTTTGAACCTTAAAGGACTAAATTGACCGAAACTAAAGTTAGAGAACTAAAATGACAAAAGGTGAAACTTAAAGGGTCAATTTTGCATTTTAGCCTAATGGAAAAATAAGTCTATAAATTTAGAAACTATACTAACACTTCGTTTGTTTCAATGGAAAACATTGTGTAAAGATAGTTTTCCTTATTTTCCAATATTTGGTAGTATAAAAAAATATGAGTCAAAGAAAAACTATCTTTGGTCAATATAAAAAGTATGGCTTATTTTTAGAGATTGTTTTCCATTAAATTTTTTTGGAAAACAACTCTATCTCACAGCAAGCTAAATAAGGGAAGTTAAGAAGTTGTTTTTCAACTTATTTAAAGTTGCTACCAAACATTGGAAAATGAGATAGTTTTATAGAAAATGCTTTTTAGAAAATGACTCATTTTCTAGAAAACATCATTATTAAAACAAACAGAGCGTAAACCACAATCAAGAAAAAGAGAAATAAATGGATAACAATGATTCATTTATTTCCTCAATAATAGTGATAAAAAAATTTGCCTTATTGATTTGTCCATTAGGAAAGAAAAAAATAATGATATTTGTCGCTAATCAAATGTTATTGTCCTAGAAATTTTTGCCTTTTTAGTGTTTTTGGGGTAATTTTGGACATTCTAGGGGTATTTTGGTAATTTTGGATGTTCAAGGGTATATTGGTAATTTTGGAAGTGGAGGGGGTATTTGTGTCATTTTGGGTATTTAAAGGTATTTTGGTAATTTTGGGGGTCAAAAAGGTATTCAAGTAGTTTTAAAGATATTTGAGTCATTTTAGCTTAAATGAGAGAGTTACTAAATTACATGGGTTGGACGGGTAATGGGTAATTAATTTATATATAAATGGGTCATAAATGGATAAATGGGTAATTATACACTTAACCCATTTATGACCCAATCCAAAACCCGCTCATTTGCCATCCCTATTCATGGGTTTAATGGTCTCACAAATGATGTGAAATGGCTCTTTTGCCCTCCAATCCATTATTCTCTCCATTTCTATTTGCTGGCTCCTCCTCTTTTGTGTGGACTTGGTCCACGTAGTTTGAGGAAGCACTCTAATTAATTTTGGTCTTGTTCTAGCCTAGAATCTTGTCTGTTTAATGTTGATTTAATGGGCCTTGGTCTAATTCCTCAATTCGGCCTAGAGATTCTGCTGTCCATGCTAATAGGCTTTGGGGCTGACCTTGTAGAGTTTAGTTTAGCTATCCCCATTTCTTGGTTCACAAGATCATGACTCAAAGATGAGAACATGATTCGAAATTTCGAGTTCGACGCTGCAACTTTGGGGAATTACTACCTAATAATATGCCTCAAAGGCAAAGCACATGGAACTAGCGGGGAGTTGGTTTCCACTTGGATGTGTCTGAAACCTAGTTCCCATGCGAATTGCAAGCCCAAACGGTTGGCCCAAAGTTCAGCTTTTATTTTATCTGTGACGCCAAATTTAAGAGATAGTTCACAACTCACCTTATGATTTTATTTTATTTTTTTAAAATTGTTTTAAACACATAAATGGTATTTCCATAGAAATAACAGGAAAAAAAAAATCACATTACAAACACCAGTAATATATATCACATGCTCAAGAGAGGAAAATGTAGAATTTACAATTTAGAACGTTTGATACAATTATGAAATAAAATGATTCTCTTTTATATATATTTTAAGTGGAAATTAGAATTGAATCTTAAACATTTCTAGTGCAAATACTAAAAATGGTACTTGACAAGTCAGTTGCATAAAACATGTTAGGGATTCTTTAACTAAGATTTTAATATACGTATTAAGAGATACTATCTTAATCCAAAAGCTTAAATCAATAAATTGTTAGGAACAAATAAACTATATCCATGGTCTATGTAATGTGAACAATATAATCGAGAGAACATAAAAGATCAACACACAAATAGAAGAATTACGTGGTTCACCCAACATTAGTGTTATGTTCACAAAGTTGCTCTAGTTTTATTATGACAGCTACAAATGGAGTTACAAAAGTCATCAACATATACATGTACTTGTAATGTGTTCTATACCATTGGTCCATTACCATTATCGCCCACCAATGGAACCAGTTATTTTTTCATTTTCAATTTTGGACCTTATAATTACTTCAAATTAAAGAATTAGAAATTTGAATCCACCCAATAAAAGTTAAAACTATCAGCACCATCTTTTTTGTGAAGCCCACTTTGGGCAAGATGCATAATGTTGACACCCCATTTTGCAACCTGTATTTAACCTCACATGAAGGGTAAAAATGGTAATTTCACCTTGGAAATATACATCTTGATTCTGGTCACTAGATCCTTAATCTCATTTCACCAAAATGATCTTGATGTTGTAACGATCAAATTGACTGGTCATAAGCCCTAATTGAACCATTAAATTGAAAGTTATCATCAAATCAAACTTTAATGGCTGAGATGCACTACCACAAATTGAGTCCGACTATATGTGATTATGAACAATTTATTCTAATTGGTTATAATTATAATCAATTTAAGATTAATGATATGTCATAATTTGATTGGTTAGGACTACATTTTATGGTAAGATTGCACACACCTAATTAATTAAATAGTTAAATATTAATTATTTAATGAGTAATTTGTGCAATTATCTTATAATTAGGGTAAATTTGGAACTAATTAAGTCTGGAATGAGAGTGATTGGAGTCTATTAATGTTAATTGGAAACTAATTTAGGATCTATTAATGTTAATTGTGCTGAAATTATTTTCTAATAAATAACCTCTTCTCACCATTTTGTTGATATCTCTCAAAAAATTTTGAATTTGTAAATGAGGTTAATTTTCTCAAAAACTAGACATTCGGGGCTTTAATTTGAGCACAAGAACGAGATAATTCCGATCAGAATTGAGTAAGATATGATTTTTTGAATATAGCTCTATAGGTCTATACATTTAATACACCAGATTTCCCTAAAAGCTAGAATAAGGTCTAGGTTCACTATTCTTTGTCATCTCTCATTAAATGACTTTCCATTCATATTTTCTTCACCACTACTATATAACCCCCCCTCTCCTCTATTCCAAAACAAAAAAAAAAAAACTCATCTCTTCTCCTCTCTTGAGTTCTATAGAAGTAGAGTAGTCTTGTCATATCTTGGTCTTTCTAAGACTCAAGGTATTGAGTGAGACTCACTTTCCCTCTCCTAACTCTTCTCTTCCTCCACCCTTAGGACCTTTACTAAGAGTCTCCTCTTCCACCGTATGAATCTTGCATGAAAGTATAGTCCATTTCCCTAACTTATTTTTTGTGTTGCCATGACGAGAATTTAAGATTAAAGCATGATAGTAATTATTTAAATTCTCTTGAATGTTTGAATGTTCTTAAATGTTCTTATGTGTTCTTCACATGTTCTTGGTTGTTTATCATATATTCATGCATAACACTAGTTTTGATTTTAAATCCACATAAAAAAACATGAAAAAGATGTTTGTCTAATAATTCTTTCAAATTCTTGAATCTAGAATATCACAATCCACACACATACACTAGAATTTATTTTTCAAACCAAACGAAATACTTAATAATTTGAAGGGTTTATCACATGCACACATTAAATTCAACATGCAAATTGATTGATAACATATTTGATGATTTGATATGAATGTTGACCACCATAGTCTAGAAAACCAATTTTACCGGGCAAGGTGGGTGCCTAACACCTTCCACCTTGTAACATAGCCTCCGAGTTTAGATCAAGGGTTAGTAGATCAAAGGGTTATCCATGTAAATTTTCAATTTCTAGATTTTAACTAGGAAACATAACCATGTACTTTATCTTAGATTGTACATGGGACCAAAAACATGTAATTTCTTATGATCAATGTAAATTCAATTGCAAATCAACAAAATGAGGACTTTTTCAATTTTGGTTTTTATTTTATTTTTTCTAATAATTAAATAAGTAGCGACTCTATTGTAAAACCCTTAATTTAAAGGGAAAAATATAATAAGTTGAATCTCTATTTTGAGAGGTAATAACACGACTCTACCTATTTACGTAGGTTTGGCCCAGCATCCAAAAAAAAAGGGCCGAGGGCGTGGTCTCTCACACACAGTCGGCCCTAATAATTCATCTAAAATTGGTTGGTTATAAATTAATTATGTCAATGAACTTCTATTAACTCAATAAGGTTGAGAGAGAGTTTTATGAATAAGAGAAGGGAGATTAATGCAATATACACTAAAAATTTTATTTAAAAATGATTCTTCTTACTTCTAAGATGCAAATAATTATTCTAGCTAACAACTTTTTTTAAATTGATAAATAGCTAACCCACTTAATGTTCTTGTAACGTAATTGTTTTTTAGTAGGATTTTAACAATTTTAATTCTGAATTTTTTTTTTTTGGAAGTAACTATAGCAAATATTTTGAGTAAAAGGGAAAAATAAACTAGTCTTTTTATATGATCAAGAATTTTTATATTACATGTTTGAATATTATTATGGTAATTTTCATTGTTATCCCTTAGTTATATTATAGGGTAAACTACATATTTAGTTCCTAACATTTACATTATATGTCAATTTGGTTCCTGACCTTTTAATTGCGTCAATTTAATCCCTAACCTTTTGGTGTTATGTCAACTTAGTCTTTGCTATTAAGTGTTAGACGAAAATTACTGATGTGTCTAACTGATCAAATAAACTGTTATTTTCTTGGCAGAAACCTGAATGCCAAGTCATTTTATAATTTTTATTTCTTTTAAAAAACCGTGGGGTAGATTTAGTAAGTCATGTGAATGAGTACCTATTTGGGATCAAAATCCCTCAAACTCTATTCTCCAGATCAGAACTCAGAGTCTCAAACTGCAAAAACTCCATTAAAGTTCTCTTCACACAACTCATTAGCAGCGACTTCAAGCTCTCTCAGAGTGTACCATCTTCCCTATCCCATGTGCGAAACTTCGGGTCCCACTCCCACCATACATCGTTGTTTCAGTCTCCCCACTCAACACCACCACGACGTGGTGCTCTAGTTTCCCAATCTCAATTTGGATCTCGACTAGTGGAGTTGGGTGGGTCACGACTTCCTGGATCTTTTTTCGAAATTGGTGTAGTTGTTATGGTGGTGGGGTCAATGGTGGAAGTAACGGGTCTAATGTGTTTGTGGTGGCGACGGAGACAGGTGATGCATAGAGAGCATGAAGGGAGCTAAGTGAATCAACTGAGATTCCTATGACTACCCATAATTTTAGGCCGTAGATTGAGGTCGATTTTGAGAGTTGTGCGTCCACAAATGCCGTGTTGTACTCTTCACATTTTCTTTATTATGTGTGTATGAATGAATCTGAAGAGAAGAGAAGCAGAGAATGGTATGGTATGGAAGTGATATTAGTGAAACCATGAAATTAAAGCCTTGTGAGCAAATCCAATGACCCATTTAAGCCGATACAGAGAGATCTTTCATCCCAAATAGTCACTTCACGTAATCACGTTACTGAATCTATTGGGATGCCTTCTAATAAATTATCTGGATAATAATGGCGAAAAGTTACTCACTTTCACTTATCTGTTTTGTTTTGTTTTATTTTTTTTTTAAAGATTATGCTGACATGTTAATCCAAGTAGCAGTTGATGTGATAATAATTTTATTTATTTATTTAGGCCATTAAACATGTCAGACCTTTCCATCTAAGAAATAACGACAACCAGTGGTGAAGTTAGGATTTGACTTCAAGGGGGGGGGGGGGGCAAAAATTATATACACTATGAACATTCATTAGGACATTAGGACCTGTATATGTATATTGGTCGATATAAAAAAAATAACACACATATTTTAGTGATATTTTAATGTAATAACACCTACATAATTTAAAATAAAATAAAATAATAGAATAATACTATTACTTCTTAAAAAATAGAGTATACTATAGAACTGCATATCATAGCCTACCTGCTAACCGATATTAATACCCTAAGAGACTTAAGACATGCTGCACTAAAGGGAAAAAAAAAAAAAAAAAAAAAGTGTGAGAAGACGTGTAACACAAGGAGAATATAGCTCAGTTTTCAAAGAATTTAATACCCAGTAGTCATAAGAGTGTTGGTCTCATTCCTGGAGTTTAGATCAAGTTCTCTTCATGTACTCTATACATTTAGGACTGAAGAAAAAAAAAAAAAATGAAACCATCACAATGCCAAAAATTAGGATATCTCTTAAGTACCTAATTTTTTTTTTGGTGGGCCAGGGGGGGCAAGTGCCCCCCCTCGACCCCCCCTGGCTCCGCCCCTGACGACAACGACTAAATTGGTACGACGTTGAAAGGTTAAAGATCAAATTAATACAATTAAAAGGTTAGGAACTAAATTGAAATATAATGTAAAGAGTAGGGACCAAATACGTAGTTTACCCTATATTATATCATTATTTTCTAACCCTTTTGCTGAAATTTTTGTTCATTTTGAGATTTTTGTCTTATTCAACTGTTAGATTTTTTATATTACTAGTAGCAAATTTATCAAAAGATTCTATTTAATTCTCTCTCTCTCTCTCTAAAAAAATTTGATGGTTACAACAATGGAGATATTTGAACCTTAGTTCTACTCATAAAGGAGAGCATGAGATGCCATTAGTAGGTTTCTAGTTTTACATGCACAAACATGGGTATGTGTTTTAAGAATCTCTCTCCCTTGTTTTGATTTAAGTAGCTCAAAAGAAAAGGGTTGTAACGTTAGTATTAACAAATCCATGACAATGTATCTTGTTTTTTACTTTTAAGTGTCAAATATTAAGACAAGATCAACTCTAAGATTTATCTCAAGAAAAGGACAATAACTAGAATTTCAATCAACCCTCAATTGTCTCTCGATTGATTTACACTAATCTCTTAACATGCCCTCGACTAAGGCCCACTCAATTGAGACACAAGAAACCTGATTATTAATGAGGTCCACTAGGTTGGCTAATGAGGTGGGATTCATGCCCTACTTGGGTTACTATATAAGGGCTCATTAAAGTCAACCTAAGTAAGGTTTTAATTTAGAGGTTTGAGAAAACAATGCTTGCATTTAAGAAGATCAAAACCCTAGAACCTCTTTCACCACATAATATAGTTCATCAAAAGTGATTATGAAGAATGATGTTCAAGTTTGATGATCAAAAGTTGAAGCCACAAAGCTTTCTTTGTTCTATAGTGGAGAAGAATTATCAAGGAGTTTCTTGAATTCACGGACGTGTGAAAAAGTTCATACAAGAATAGTCATAACGGTTTGGAGCAGATTGTGGGATCACGCTAATAAGTTCTACTAGGTACCAATTAGGAATATACATATATTTTAACTTCTAAATTATAAATTTTATTTTCTAATTTTATCTAAAATTTAATTTAGTCTTGTAATTTCAACTTCTTTTAATTCAATTCTCCCTTTAATGTCCCTAAATGGGCTGTTGTTAAGGGTTCAAAGTGATTTAGTTTAGTTTTTTTTGTGGTTTTTTAAATTTAAAATAAAAAACCAAAAAACTAATAAAAATTAATTTTTTAAATAAAATTAAAAAGCTTTTTTTTTTGTCATATCTTGATCTCTCTCATCCAAAAATTTCAATACAGAGATTTCAACAAAATTCAAACTTTCTACTTCAAATTTCTTATATGGATATTACTTTCGTTGTAGTAGACTGCCTCAAATTGCCGATAACGCGCATTTGAGTGCACAGACTAATTCGTAATAGACAAAGTTTAGCTACATACTTGTTTGTAGTTGATGACTATAACTCCCACTAAAAAAATCAACATGACTACATATTTTAAAAATCTAATCGTTGGATTACATATTCTTTATATTTTTAATACGCATATCAAATTTCGTATCAATTAGATGTTATTTACTATTCAATCTATAAACTTCATTTTATAATGTATAATTGAAGGCTACAAAAACTTGAAATTCAAATATTTAATTGATGATATAAGTATTGATTTTTTTTTTGAAAATTTTGCAACATAAAGGATTTAAGAAAAGAATGTAATTTAATGATTGATTTGTTAAAATCACATTCGATAAAAAGATACTGAGTAGAGTTGTAGTCAAATTTTGTCCATTCACGGTAGATCTGAGCTCCTCTTCTTGCTCGAGCACAATCACCATGTTCAAAGCTGAGCTTCCTAGCCACTAAAAGCAAGTGAAATGTACTCTGCCGTCCTTGAATCCGTTACAAACCAGATTAAGCATATGGAACAGATTCTCCAACCAAAAGTGGAGTACGAAAGAAATAACCAATTCATTCCTTGACATCATTAATTCATAAACAAACACAACGAATTCCATCAAGCATTAATTTTTAATAAGCCCAAAACACATAACCCTTGAGTTTATTATTATTATTTGCTTACCAGGAATGTCCTTTAACGGTGTGAGACTTGAATGGATTTTGGTTTGAATTGATTGGGTTGAATGAATTGGTTTGGAAGCGATTGCAATGGTTTTAGCTTTTAATTGATTTGATTTTTGTTAGAGAACTGAATTGAATGAAATTGAAGTTATAGGACTAAATTGAATTTTTAGGCAAAGTTAGAGGTCGCAATTTGTAATGTTGCTTATTTTAATTGTAAATGTTGATTATAATAGTGAAATTTTACTCGGTTTTGGGGTTAACTCTGAGCGTTCTGCTAGTCACTGAAAATTTTGGTCACTTTTGGGCTTTCTGTTTGTCTTCAATTTCCCAACAATAAGTTGTTGCAAACTGACAGAGACCAAGTGACACTAATCTAAAGATGGATGTGCAGGTCGCCAATCTCGCTCCACTTCAAGTATGTTGCAAAGTCCTTCAATCTGACACTACTATCTAAATTACTCCTCAAGATTTCTGCAAAGCCTGAAGTACTTGTCTCTTGAACCAACAAATAGCACAGTACTGCTTGCACAGTTTAGGAACAATGTATCTACCTCCAGCAGTGTTCAAAATGGACTGATCTGGCATTTTGTCAAAAATTCAGTGAAGATAATCTGCCTGACCACAAAAAGAAGCTTTAGTTCAGTGTCCAATTTCAATTAGAATAAAGAAAACACAAGGCCGCAACTCAGATATGCAGTTGAGATTAGTGCTCAGGCAACAATTTCAATCTAGCATAAGACACTTAAACGATTCTGAGACAAAGCCAGAAGCCAGTCTTAAGTAATATGTCCCATCTTGACAAAGTAAAAAATGCATAACACAGTTGTATAGCTTGATATTTTATTTATTTTCTATGGATGTATAGCTTGATATTTTCAAATTCCATACATGCGCTCTCTTTTCAACTGTACTTGAATAGTGAAGTTAGAAGTAGAAAGCAAGAGTTAGACAGTGAAACAACATACATCCAAGTAAACTATGATACATAATTAAAGAAAGTTTCTTGTAATGAGTTCTGTATCATCTTAGCTGGACTGCTGCAGGAAGTAGAACCCCTCCATCCTTTATGGTTATAGTTTGAAACTACAAATGCGTCCTTTGCAGTGCCTGTGACTAGACCTTTAATCTCAAATTCAATGGAAGAATTACACAGCGCAGGATTGGCCACTCAAGTGGCATTTAAAACAGCAAAGGTGTAGACTGGGATGTATATTTGAAGTGATTCCAAGACTCGAGCTTTATAATTCCTTCTCTAATTTTATTGGAAATAGCATCTTCAACCGCAGATGCTATTTCCCCTTCAAAGCATCCACTTCCCGGAGTAAAAGTAAAAGAATCAAGTGCATAAGTAGTTAATACTTTTCAAATACTAGATGCATTAGACCATGGAATGCAGACTCAGACAAATAGAATAATTGAGATTAATATGCCATCAAAAAATAAAATATGATGTGTATTATCATATAACTGATCTGTTTTGAAGTTAGTATGATTCAATTGAGAAAGGATCTTGACATGTCCTTAAAACTTAAAGTAAGCTCCCTTTTGGGGGGGGGGGGGGGGGGTGTTGGCAGCTTGAAAATGTAAGCCCTTTCTTAAATACAACTATATATGCCAGTAACACTATGAAACTAATTTAGGGAAGAGATTTTTAACCAATGGAGGTTGACAATTTATAAATTTTACAGTTACATATGTAACAGGGTAGGAAATCACATGACATCCACATTTTAGCACAGAGAGATTGATATTTCCTTCTTAGTTCTTCGGAGCTGCAATTATCCCCACTTCCATAACTTCACCCTTCACAGAAATAGCTCTGCTTAATGAGAAAGTAAAGTTCAAGTTAAAAGTTCCTGAACACTTTTTGCTAAGAACAATGTATTTTTGCAAGTTTCATTTCATGTCAACCACTAAACAGATTTGTTTTAATAATTCACATTTACATATCATGTTATTTCCTTTTATCTTTGAAATCATCTCCTCATTCACATTTAAGAATTTTATTTGACCTTTACATATCTTGTTATCTGATTGTTACAGATGCTTGTTTCAGATTAACTTCTGTTATATGACTTTACTTTAATTTGTTCTAAATCAAGCTATTTATTTTGTGACAGTAAGACTTCCATGAACAGACAAGATGGCATATTAAGATTAATTGCAGATTATTGATCATCTGACCCTTTCATCATCTATATTTTTGGTAACTTGCACAACCACCACCATATTTCCAAATTTGGAGACAAAACACTCAAATTACAGCATATACTCCGAGAGCAACAGGTAGAAATATAAGGGGTATGTTGAAGACATTGGTTGGTTGAACTTTTTGCAGATTTTTTCTTTAATTTTTTAGATACATTTGCATGGAATTTGTATAAGATATTGTGTCTGCCTGTTATTGCTAACAACAAGAACCATGGGTATCTGTCTCACATTGTAGAGCAACATATGTTACTAATGGAGACTGTTAAATCTTTTATCTTCTGGGGCGAGCCTATTTTAACTTGCCAAAGACAAGCATTCATGTGCACACTATTCACATCTTGTTTCAAGTAATTCTCTAAGCATTTATTACATGATAATTTCACATAAGTAATACATTTGTTTCAAAATGAAAATACAACATGCCCATGCATCATGTGTCATCACTTATTTGTACAAATGAGAAACAAAAATTTCAACTATAGGCGAAATTGATTACATGGAGGGAGTAGTTGGACATGGGGGAACTGGTACTTCAGTAATACCTTCTAACATCAAGACGACATTCTTCATAGAGGGGCGAAGAGCTGGTTCTTCTTGAATGCACCACAGTCCCACCTTCACCATTTTCTCCAAATTCATCATATCTACCTCTTCACCAATCACAAGCTCATATAAATCTCTAGCAGCAAAGCAATTATAGGCCCAAGAAGAAAGGACAATCTCATTTGCAGCAGATGCGTTAACATCTATGTTCTTTCTGCAACATACAATTTCCAACAGCACAATCCCATAACTCTAAACATCTGCCTTCACTGATATAGGGATGTTCTTATGCCATTCTGGTGCCACATACCCTCTTGTTCCTCTGGCCCCTGTGAAGGTCCTTGTTTGATCTGGCATTAAGAACTTGGCCAGCCCAAAGTCAGAGATTTTAGCGTTCCAACAATCATCCATCAAAATGTTTTGAGGCTTTATATCACAATGAATGATAGGGGCCTCACACTCTTCATGTAGATAAAGAATTCCTCTTGAAACATCCAATGCAATTCTCAACCTCTCATTCCAATCTGGACGCCACATAGCCCCAAACAGAAGGTCAGCAAGGGAGCCATTGCTCATATATTCATAAACTAGAAGCCTTTTAGACTCCTCAGTGCAGAAACCCAGCAACCGAACCAAGTTCCTGTGATGGGTTCTTCCAATTGCTCGCATCTCCGCGCGAAACTCTCTTTCACCTTCTTCAACTAATTTCTCTAGTCTCTTCACTGCAACAAGTTTTTTACCTTTGTTTAGAGCACCTTTGTAAACTGCTCCAAAAGAACCTTTACCCAACTCTTCCTTAAAACCATTTGTTGCTCTTTTGAGCTCAGCATACGTGAACAATCTTAAGGTTAGCTCCTCAGGCAGGCCCAAATTTCCATTCCTTAACATCCTTTTGTAATTTAAAACTCGAATTTTGAGAATGAAACGGCCAAAGGTTGCAAGAGCTAAACATGACAATATAGTAAAACCCGAAGTTAGAAGAACAATTTGTAACTTCGCTATTTTGCTTGTGATTATGACTGTGCTAGAAACAACGGGTGGCAGTGGCTTAATTGGGTTAAGACCCACCTTCACGTACGCCGTGTACCCGTTTTTTATATCTCTACCAACGTTTCTCAGTGGAAACTTCTCTTTATGGCAGAAATTACCATCGAAGAGTGCTGCGTCACAATTGCAGTCTTCCAAACATGAGCTGCTGCATTCTTCCGTTGACATTTGTGCAAGAAAATACCGGGTGTCTACTGTCCACATCATGTTATCCTCAGTACTCATGTAATAAGAAACTGCATTTTCTTTCCCACCTCTACACCCCGCTTCTGAAAAGTGTCTCTCACAGCCAAGAGTCCTTCGATTGGGGTCTACAAAAACATGCCCAGGAAGGCAAATACAGTCACCTTGCTCGTCATATAGTGTACAAAAGCTGTTGAAGCCACAGAAACCATGTACGTCACATGGACTTCTTAATGCTGCCCACAAACGTGATAATCTGTAGTTTCTATTCTCATCGTAGGTGTGAGAATACAATCGAAAAATTCCATCAGCATCAAGAGTTGCACGATATATGGTATTGTTGTTGTTGTTGTCGAGGTTGATGCTGCTAGTGCTGGACGAATATGAACCAGCATAAATGGATTTGACGGTTTCTGAATCGGACTCGTTGACGATGATTAAACTGCCGGAAGAATTAAGATAAAGGTGAAAATTGACACCATTTGCATAATTAGTGTAAGTACTCCAATACGCATCTAACGGGGCATCTCCACTGTTTGCTGGGTATGAAACAAGGTTTCCATCAGACTGCATCACGAGATGAAACCGTCCGGTTGAGTGGTCACTCTCACTCAAACTAGAGAGCAGTTGACCTCCAGTGAACAGAGCCTGATCTCCTAAAATGGTATCAGTAGGATGATCAAAACTCTGCCAGATGAACTTGGAATCCTTGTTGTAGAGCACAAAATTGCCAGAATCAAGCATGGCGGCATGAGAAACCGACTTTGTTGTATTACTATCAATAAGATGTTTCTGTCCTTGCTCTGTTATTAACAGAAGCTTACCATCCTTGGTAAATTCCAGCTTTGCCTTTGAGGTGACTGGTGGATCGTCACGATTTGCTGTCCACACAACTGTTTTGTTGTTCATACCAACCAACCAAATTCCAACGGAAAAGCTACTGCCTTGCTGATAGAATCCAAATGCAAATAGGTTTGCAGGCGAAAGCCATGAAGTAGGGTGAGTTGTGGGGAAAATTGAAGAGCCCATGGTTATTGGGTTAGATTGCTTTGCTTGAGCTCTTCCAACTGCAAAGGTTATGGATAGGGCTAAGAGAACGAAGGATATGGAAGCCATGGGAGGCGATGAAAGAAAAATAATACTAGTATTCGGTTCTCTAACTGTTAGGTAAGTAAGAGAGACAAAAGGAAGCTAGCTTCTTAATGCTTCCCAATCGAGAAATAGATTTCCAAACATAATTTTCTTCATTAATTGTCTATGGACACTGTTAAAATAGAAAGTAGAAAACAGATTGGAAAAATTGGTTATCCTCAATTAGGTTGGAAAAATTGGTGGAAGTCAACTTTTTATTTCAAAAAATTTGGAGCCACATGGTGCGCTACGTTAGGTAAACTTTTCAAAACGCCATCAAATATATTTAGTTGACTTGTTCCGCAAACTTTATTAACATTCATTTGGATTTTTGTGTTCCCAGTTCTAACAGGCTATGGAAAAAATGGAAAAAGGGGGTGAGAAGTGAAATCGGTTCCCACTAAGACCGATCGGCAATAGGGTAGACTATTTCTTTGTCAGCTTAGCAACAGTTTTTCTTATTTTTCTTATTCGAGAAGTTATTGGAGATTATTTTGCCAAAGCCTCCTAGATTGAAGTTTTTCTCTAAAATAAAACATCCACCCATGACAGGTAATTTATTTTATCAATATTTTATTTTATTTTGTTTTATATAGGAAAAATTCTGCTACACATACACTACTACACACAAAAAATGAACTGAAATCATGACTAAAAGTCACATATTTCTAAATTGAAAATCATGACTCATTTTTTATATGTATGTAAGAGTGTGTATTAGTGAGTGTGTAATAAACACTAATATTTTATAAATAGGATTTATATTATCACTTGACAATTTCTTTTTGCTAAAGAAATCAGGGCTGTAAATGAGTTGAGTTTTTCCGAGTAATACATGTTTGAGCTCAGCTTGATTCATTAGTCAAGTCAATCTCGAGCTTGATATTAAGCTCAAAATTTGAGCTCAAAATCAAGTGCAATATCCACTATCCAACACAATACATTATCAAATGCTTAAATTTTCAAAAATCAAGTAAACAAAACAACATACTATTCAAATCACAAAGCTAAGCTACTATAAAACAAAGTTATATAGAAATTTCAAGAAAGTTAAACAAAAAGTGAAGTTAAAGATAGATTTTCTCAAACAAATCATCCAACCTACAAATCATCACAAACCACCATGAGGCGTCGATCCAAAGGAAATCTCCACAAACCATCACAACAAATCACTCAACTTTGATCTGTGATCTCTAAGACGTTTCTCGTGGCCACTGCGTGCTCCACCATCTCACACTAACCAAGTTGAAGCTCCACCATCTCCACGCTCCAAATTGAAGCACCTTGCACCAGCACCATACGGCCACACCTCTAATTTGATCGGTTCTTAAGAGAGAGAGAGAGAGGCAGCTAAATGGAGACAGAGAGTGAGATAGAGACAGGGAGAACAAATAGAGATAGAGAGGGAGGGGCTCTGTTTTGAATGTGAGAGGACCATATGTGGTTCACTTGGATTAAAAAAATTTGTAATGAAAGTGGTGCTTAGTTAGTTTAGAGCAAAGGGAAAATTTAATGTAATGGGTAGTGGTTTTGTGTGGGATATGTATATGTGTAATGGATTTATTTATCATTAGTAAGTTACCCGTGCGATATACGGATAATGTTGTAATATTTTATGTAAGATGATTTTAAAGAATGTTGTAAATATATTATAGCATAATTGTTATAGAACTTTATTAGTAATGAGTTCATCATAAAAAGCAACAATTATAAATTGCACACATATCCATTATAATTATTCAATTGAAGTAATGAGAAAGAAAAAAAAAAAAACAACTTTTGAGGAGTATTGTAGAATAAAAGTTGATATAGAATTTGTCTTCCTCTTTCTCCTTAATTCTAAAACAAAATACACATTCCAAACACTCACAATCAATCACATTATTTACAAAAACTATAAATTTACAACGTTCAACCTTAATATCAAAATCATAATTGCCGTTATCACTCAATATAAAATGCAAGCACCCCTTCCTTGGTTATAGCCAACTCATACGGGTTAGGATTAGATGAGACAACAATAATAGAGCTAGGTAGGTGCTGTTGAAAGATTGAAGGTAAATAACATTATTTTTGGTCTGTGTGTATTTGACATTGGATGGCCTTAAGGGCTACGGGTAGGTATATATAAAAGGGTAGAAGTGCAAGATGTAAAAATTGTGAATTAAAATGCAAAGAGTTTTGTGTGTATGCATAAGGGATGAAAAGTCTTAAAATATTGAACCAAAGGATACAAAAAATATTTATATTTCAATTAAAAAATTCTCGAAACATTGAACCAAATGAAACAAAAACTCAATATTTAATTTGTTCTTATCTCTAATGTGGTACTTGACAAATTTTAATTTTCTTTGCCATAGAATGCCCCACTTGGCAGAATCTCATATTTTCTCACATGAAGTCTCTCCTTTTATATATATATATATATATATATATATATATATATATATATATATATATATATATATATATATATATATATATATATATATATATATATATATTGATTATTAAACACATATCAAGATTGTTATTAAGTCTATAAACGATCTTAAGCTTGGCTTAATTTATATTGAGTCTTATTGCTCATGAGCTTGGTCATGAACATTTTTTTTTTTGCTTAGGCTTGGCTCTTTTATCAAACAAGTTTTAAAACTATGGCTTAACTTTGACTTGTTTATAAATAAATGAACATAAATGAACTTTTTATCAAACCAAACCTGAATGGCTTGATTCGTTTATAGCTCTAAAAGAGATATACAAAAGTGCATAAGATACAAAAAGATAACGAAACTAATTAGGAGGCCTAATCCTTACTATTAGCCAAGACAATGTTGATAGATACGCCTCATCTAAATTTTTTTTTTTTTTTGAGAAACACACACACACACACATCTATATATTACTAAAAGTTGAAGTGTAGCATTTAATGCTGCCGCTCTCACGTTGCGCCACATTAGCTTCCATGTCATTTTAAAAAATATATAATTTGTCCTACAATTTTAAAATGGTTTTTACAATTTTCAGCCATATAACTGTAGCCCACTACTTATTTATTTACTTCAATTATCACCCTATAATTAATCCAGCCCATTACTTATTTATTTACTTCCAATATCAACCTATAATAAATCTGTATAATTAATCTAGTCCACCTCTTATTTATTTAGTTTCACTATCAAGCCCAACCCAAAGCCTTTTCAATTCAGGTTTAGGGTTTTGTGTGAGCCTTTTCAGCTTAAAGGAATGGGGAAAAAAAAAAAACGTTGAAGCCTTCAAGCTTTAGGGTTTTTTTTTTCTTTCCAATTTTCCTATAATTGTTTTTAACATTTATTTTTTTAATATTTACACTTCTCCAACCTTTCTCTCTCCCTTACCATTTCATCTCCCCACTACTTCTTCAATCTTTCTTCCTCCCTTACCTTTTCATCTCTCCACTACTCTCTACATTAATATCATTCTTCCTTTTACCCTTCATCTTCCTTTATTTTTGTCTCTTCTTATTTACACCATCTTACTATAAATTTGTCACTATTTCTTCTATTTTATACATAGTTTTCTCTCACAAAAGAAAGGTTCTCTCTCTCTCTCTCTCTCTCTCTCTCTAAATTTTTTGGTGGATTTGTTATATTTTTCTTGCATCTCTACTTAAGGTTGATAATTTTTTATATTCTTTAAAACTCTATTTTGGGTTAATGCGATTGAGATTTGTTTTTTAAATTGTTGTTGTGGTTGTTGTTTTTATTTTTTATTTTATTTTATTCTTTTTGATATTAAATGTTATCCTATTGCGTTCTAAAGAATTAAATATAGCATATAAAAATATAATATTATTCTATTACATAGCATGATTTGGATAATTTGGTATTTATTCTGTTACATATCATGATTTTTTATAGTGCTCAATTTAGATGTTAAACTATGAGACTTTACTAATTTTGGTTTATTTTCTAATCCTTGTGGTGGACAAAGTACTCTTAATAGTTGTATTACTTTATAATGCCATTCATTTAAAGAAAAGTAAAGGTTAGCCAAACGAAAATAATCGGATAGGTGACAAATTTTAACTTTTGCAATTTTATATTAATTATTATTATTTTATAACAATGCATGTATAGAAATTTAATTCTTAAATTTTGCTAACAATTGTTTATTTGATAATATGTTTTTGGTGGTCGAAATTATAATTTCTACAAAGAAAATAACCTTAATAGATTATCAAAAACAAAATTTTATCCTAATATTGGTTCAATTAATCATTGCTAAGTTTTATTAATTTTTTTAGTTTACGTTTTTTTGGTGTTTTGGATTGTTCCTATATTACATTTATGATTGTTCCTATAATAAATAAAAATATAATTACGAAATACATTACTCATTATTAGATTAGTTTAAATTGTAAAAAACAATTTAATAAAACCACTATAAAAATAATTATTATGCGCAACGCGTGGGTTCACAGCTAGTATATATATATAGGGGAAGAGGGATGAGATAGGGAAATACACTCACACGCCAACACTAAAATTGCATGCGATTTAAGGTTGATAAGTTAGCTTCACTATTTTGTTCATCCCAAAAAAAAAAAAAAAAAAACCACTAGTTTGTTCAAAACAATATAGTTATATACACATTTAAAAATGAGAGTATTACTAAGGACTCATAAATTTTCATTCATTTTTTAACGGTTGATATAATAGTTTTGATTGAAATAATATAATATAATATACTATACCTCCGGTAACCAATCACAACATATTACACAGCGTTTATCAAATAAAAAAAAAAAAAAAAAACATATTACACAGCAATTGTGAAAATTTTATGTCTTAACTTACAGAAAAACAGAGGGACAAACACAAAGTAGAGTATGCATACATACCAAATGTATGTATACATATACATGCAATAATACCCATGATTACATCAACTAGATTACACGTATTAATGAACAACAATGGAATGAACCGGCGATGGAGGAACTGAAATTTCTATTGTTCCCTCCAACATCAAGATTACATTCTTCATGGAAGGGCGCAAAGCTGGATCTTCTTGAACACACCACAAGCCCACCTTCACCATTCTTTCCAATGTCATAGCGTCTATATTTTCATCTTTCACAAGCTTGGCCAACTCTCCTGCAGCAAAGCAGTTATATACCCAGTTAGAAAGAATTATCTCATCTGCGGTTGAAACATTTACTTCAATGCTTCTTCTACAACAGACAATCTCCAAAAGCACAATGCCAAAGCTATATATATCGGTTTGAAAAGATATTAAGGGATTCTTTTGCCATTCAGGCGCTAAATATGCACTCGCCCCTTCCGCACCCATTGTGGCTCTTGATTGATTTGACATAAGTATTTTTGCAAAACCAAAATCGGAAATCTTTGCTATCCAATTATCATCCATGAGTATGTTTTGAGGTTTTATGTTGCAATGGATAATACAGACTTCGCTCTCTTCATGCAGATAGAGAAGTCCTCTGGCCACATCTAGTGCAATTCTTATTCTTTCTTTCCAAACTGGGGGCCTCTGAGACTTGAAGATCAGATCTGCAAGTGAGCCATTGTTCATGTACTCATAAACTAAAAGCTTCCTAGGTCCCTCAATACAAAAACCAAGAACTCGAACCAAGTTTTTATGATGAGTTCGTGCAATTGCAGTAATTTCAGCCCGAAATTCCCGTTCCCCTTCTTCCACAGCATTCTCAAGTCTCTTTACAGAAATAATTTTGTCACCCTTAGGTATAGTCCCTTTATAAACTGCTCCAAATGAACCCCTACCTAACTCTTCCTTGAAGCCATCAGTAGCAATCTCAAGCTCGTTGTAAGAAAATGACTGCAGAGTAAACTCTTCAGCTAATCCCAAGTTCACGTTTTCTGACAGTTTTCTGTACCTGTCAAATTTGTGCCTGTACACCAAGATGGTAGAGGTTGCCAAAACAAAGCACAAGCATAAAACTAAACCCAAAATTATAGAAAGTATCAAAATCAGACTTCTCTTGCTTTCAATCAAGACTTTATGGACTTGAAGGGGACGGTCTAAAATTCCTGTATTTCCATTACTTACCCTGAAGAAAGCCATAGTTGATTTGTTTTCATTTTTTATTCTACCATATCTGAGCGGAAGCTTATATTTGCTGCATTTAGCACCCTTATACAATACTGCTCCACAATTACAATCTTCCAGGCAAGACTTGCCACAACCTTCTTCTTCCATTGGTATAACTGAATAAGGCAAATCGCTCCACCACACATTATGTAAAGAATTGATATTGTATAGAATTGATGGATCTTCACTGCGTATGCAATCATCTTCATTGTAGTTCTGGTGGCAGCCCAGGAACTTGTTGCTGGTGTTGATGAAATCAAATCCAGGATAGCAGTTACAGTCAGCTTTGCTACCCATGCCTGAGCAGTAACTGTTGAGTCCACAGAAACCCCTGACGTCACATTGATCAGACAGAGCGGACCACTCCATCAACATACTCGAGCTATTATCGCTCTTAAAGTGGTGTAAATACAATCTAAAAATCCCATCTGCATCAAGTGTTGCGCGGTAGATTGTAGTTCCATGCTTGTCAGGATATGAGCTATATGCCAAAATTCGCCCTCCAAACCCCCAGTCAAGGGATAGAAAACCTAACCGAGTTAGAGTGAGCTGGACATTGTCTTCTCCACTAGTATCTGAAGCCCAATATGCATCATTCGGGTTATGCGAGCTGTTTATGGGGATGGCTACGAGGTTTCCATCAGTCTGCATTAAAAGTGTATAGCTTCCTCTCGAGTGGTCTGATAAAGACACACTTGAAACAAAGCTATTGCCCTCAGAGATATTCTGACCCCCTATTATGGTGTCAGTTGGAAAATTGAAGCTGTCCCAGATAATTATATTGGAATGATTCTTGTAGAGCACAAAATTACCAGAATCAAGCATAGCAGCTGAAGTTGCAGGTCGGTCATCCTGATTCACATCAATAATCGAAAGTTCTCTGCCTTGCTCTGTTCTAAGCAGCAGTTTACCATCAATAGTAAAGTTCAGTGTAGCATTGGAGGTGACAGGTGGGTCATCTCGATTTGCCGTCCAGATGATTGTCTTCTCGGTTTGATTAACCAGCCATATTCCGATCGCAAAGCCATCATCTTGTGGATAGAAACCAAATGCAAAAAAACCAGAAGGTGAGAGCCAAGAAGTACGGTTTGCATTGGGAGAAAGAGAAGAACCTAAAAGTATCAAATTGGACTGGTTTTGTTGAGCGTTTGCATGAATGGGAAGTAGGAAAAGCAGCAGAAAGGGCAGAACTGGTATGGAAGCCATGAGACAGAGTGAGATGAGAGGGATCAGACTTGAGAGTGTATATTAAAGAGTGGTGTTTTTTATGAACACTATTTGCATGTTAAGGACTAACTAAGGATACGAGGATTGAAGTGTGTAACAACATTTTTCTCTAAAGAGAATGTTGTGCATTACATATATATAATATAATATAATTGTCTTATGAACAATTTTCTTTGTGGGAGTTTTTTTTTTCTTCTTGTTAATGTTGTGATGTTAGAAACGATTGGTGATGTGAACGTTTAATTTTAGGTGGAAATACCATTTTAGTGTCCTAATCAATTTCATTATTAGATTTTGATACTAGTTAATTTAGTGCCTGATATTTTTAACAAGTAGTCAATTTGTTTATTGAAAATGTTTTACTTTTTATTCTTAAAGTAGTCAATTGCGCCTGTTCTACTCACTTGGACAGGGTCAATGGTCTGTATTTATTGGTGTGACACACTAAGTGCAGGCAGGTTAGAGCCTTATTAGAAGACTCAGAGTCAGGGTCAATGTCCATTCTTTTGGGAAACTGATAGTCCATGGAGAGCTCACCAATTCTATCTTTCACACTACTACCAGAATCATTTATACGCAATTATACCAGTTGTTAACTTATTATGAGGACATGTGGGGCAATAACTTATTCAATGAATTTGTTGTCCAATTCACAAGAATAATTTAAACTCTATTTGACAGAAAGAAAAATGTTTGTCTAACTAAAAGGTGTCAATCATAATTACATTTTACAGTAAATAAATAAGACTCTCTCAGAACATCTTCCAAGAGGGACATTAACATTGAATACTACCTATCTTGCTTGAGTTCACATTTACTCGCCTTCCCACCTCTGGGCTCTGAGCCATTGTGAATCAAGAAACCTTTTTGAAATCAAAACTAAGTTATGCCTGTTTTTGTGCCAAAACAATTGGATATGAAATAATGAGAATCTGCTGCATGATTATTAAAAATGATTGAGAGATATTTATAAAGATGAAAAAGAAATCAATTTTTTTTTAATGATTGAGACATTTATTAAACAAACAAACAAACAAATCAAGAATCAGTACACAGAAAACAGTAGATAAGCCACATTACCAGAAACTAAGCTGAGACTAGAGGTAGGAAACCCAGACAAATTTTCACCAAAAAAAAGGAAACCCAGACAAACTAAAACAGAACCAGCTATTCCCCAATTCCACATAGCTTGAATGTGGGCTAATTAAGCTCTTGCCTTTTTTAGAATTCAAGACATCTGGGCAAAAGTATCACTACCCAATTGGGACTGTTTAGAATTCTACTAACTGTAGAGCATAGATATGCTTTACAAGTTACAACATAGGTGCGATGGACAGAATGGGGGTGGGGATGGGGGAAGAGAAATTGAGTTGCATTCTTTAAACTACGTCGTTTGATTTTATAAAAACTAGTTTCATATCCGTGCGTTGCGCGTGATAATTTTTTTAGGATGGTCACATTAAATATTTTATTAACATTATAATTTTAGTTATTAACCATTGGTTTTTCATTAGTTTTTAAGTTAATAAAAACCTTAAATATACATTTTTTTACCTTAACACACACACACACACACATATATATATATATATATATATATAGTGAATTTTTACACATATTTTTAAAAAAACTCAATATATTCCACTTTTTTGGATGCGTAAAATCATAGACTAATATTCCATAATGATAGTGGTTAATTAATTTTATATTTTTTTTTTAGTAATCTCATTTGTAACGCTTCTTACTATTATCAAATATTTATTAACTGATAATTTGCATAACAAAGACGATAAATGAGAGGTAGCATTATTCATTAGATTTTCGAAAGTAATAGTGAATGAAAATTATATATATATATATATATATATATATATATATATATATATATATTATAAATAAGGTAAAATGAAATGTCAAAAAGTGGATTTTTAAATTTTCTAACGTTATTTCTTATGTAATTTCTACTACTATAGAAAACATCTCTTTTTTAGTTATGATTAATATGGTTTCTATAGTTAGAGTTTGATTAGTTTTAAATTTAAATTTAGTACTATGATTGTATTTTATTGTTGATTGTTGATTTAATTTTTTAAGTGAATTTAACGGTTTATGTTACTACACTGTAAAGTTTTTAATGTTCTCTACATGATAATCTCTATTTTATTTTTTATTTCTCCTTACAAGCTCTTTGTTTTCTAATCAACAATTACTAATTGACGTTTGATTTTTTTTTCTCTATCTACTCTTTATTACTTTGTATTGGTTTTTTTTCTTCTATACCATCTCTCTCTCTCTCCCCCCCCCCCCCCATTGGCAACCTATCTTTTTTCCAAAATTTGATGATGATTCTATGACATTAAATATGCATTATTAGTTTTTTTTTTATTTTATAATTTAGTGTTTCTGACTTGATTTGTTTTGTATTTCATTCTTCCTTTGATGCATTGGGTATGAGAATGAGTGTTTCCCTAGCATTACTCCACTTAATGTGAACAATTTTATTTATTTAATTTAGGCAAAATATTATATTTTAAATTTTTTAAAATGAAGAAGGAGTGGAAATATAAATAATTTAATGATATATATGGGGAATGTGGCTAAATTTAAATGTTAAATAAAATGATATGAGAAAAAATAAAATAAAATACATAACAATAAACACTAACTTATACAAATAATTCTATGTAATATAATAATAGTACATTCTTATATACTATTTTTAAAAATGTGGGTTCTAGTTAGCTCTACTGGTAAAGTCTTTGATGGTTATATAAGAGATCTGGGGTTCAATCCCCGCCTACACTAGAAACTAATTGGTGTCTTGGTCTGATAATAAAGAGCTATTATCAGGAGCGGACGTCATAGGTTGAAACTCTCTAAAAAAATATAAATATACTATTTTTAATTATTTATAATGCGATGTGACAATATTCAACAATCAAAGTCATAAAAAAAAAAACTTAAAACACAAAACTAAATTCCATCAACCAAAATAGAGTTCTAAAGAATACAAAACTTTATCAAGCTAAAATAGAGATGCAAGAAAAATAAAAATAAAAATCCACCAAAAAATTGAGGGGGAAAGAGTGGGAAATAACCACTTTTTTGTGAGAGAAAATTATGTAAAGAATGAAAGAGTGAAGGATAAATTTATACTAAGAGGATGTTAATAAAAAGAAACAAAATAAAGGAAGATAAAAGGGAAGAGGAAGAGTAATATCAATGTAGGATGTTTGGGGAGATGAAAAGGTAAAGAGAAAGAGAAAGGTTGGAGAAAGTGTAAATGTTAAAAAAAAATGAACACAATTTGATGAGCACAATTAGTAATTTATAGTAAGAGGGAAGGGATAAGAAGAGACAAATAAAGAAAGATGAAGGGAAATACGAAATAGTAATTTTAAAGTAGAGGGTAGTGGAGAGATGAAAAGGTAAGGAAAGAAGAAAGGTTGAAGAAAGTGTAAATATTTAAAAAATAAGTGAATGTAAAAAAAAATTATAGAAAAATTGAAAATAAAAAAGATATATATATATATATTGTAAAAGAAATAGGAATAAATAATAAATAATAATTATGTGATGAATGACTTGACGATGAGGTGTCGCAATAGGAGTTCAGTAGCAATAAATGTCACGCTTCAGCTTTTAGTAATATATAGAATATAGATTTGAAAATAAGATATATTTTCATCCCTAAACTATTGGGAAAAAAAAAGAAGTTCTTTTATATCCCTAAATTAGTCTCCAATCTATTAAAAAAGTGTTTTACAATTTTTAAGGATGAAAACAAACTTTTAGTAAAGTTTAGGGATCAAAATAATATTTTTATCCTAAATTTTTTCATACAACTATGGTAAACCCAAATCCAATGCTAGCTAGATTCACTGGTGGTGCCATTGTTGCTCGTTGGTTTGGATTCGATTCGGCTGGTACTTGTGGTTCTGCCAATGCTGTTGTTAAAGAGTGAGATTTGCATAGATGAGAGAAACCAAAAAACAGGAGAAAATATATAAAATAATAATAATAAAGTGAGGGATTTTGTGGTGTAGATTGAAGGTTAGAAAAGATCAAATCCGTGTTGATCTATGTGATTTGATTTTGGGGGATTTGATAAACAAGTCTCTTTCTCTAGGGCGAGTCATGCCATTGTGAGTCAGGAAATGAAGAACAAATTCCAGATTTGGGTTGTCATTTCCCTTTCACTTGTTCCAAACATAGAACAAAGCCGTTGAAATTCAGTTGCACTGCGAGTTTTCCAAATCTGCTCAGAATGCTTTATTATAATAAAATCAAGATGAGGGTTTAGAGAATCTGGGAGATATGGGTTATTGCAAATTTGGGTTTTTAAAAAAAAATTATTTTTATTTTATAGCAAATATTGATTATAGAGTCCAAGATTACAAATTTCATTCTTCCTTTTTCTTTTTCCGTGTTCTTCTTATTTGAAGTTAAATGTAATTTTAAATTTGTTTAATTTTTCTTTTATTTTATGTTTTTAGGGTTTTTCCTTAACCCTTCAAATGCTTATGTGGTCTTTTTATCGCGTCAACTAATTTTTGGGTAAACTACATATTTGGTCTTTATTTATACACCATATTTTAATTTGAACACCAACATTTCAATTGTGTCAATTTGGTAACTAACCTTTCAATACTGTGTCAATTTGGTACCTAGCCTTTCAATACTGAGTCAATTTAGTCCATGTCATTATCTTTTGGATGAGAATTGATGACGTGTCTAATGGTCTAAATAAAAAATTAGCTTTCAATGATGTGAAAATACACTAAAATTTTATTTTGGCCATTTACCATGTAATCAATTTTCATCCAAAAGATAACGACAGAGATTAAATTGACACGGCACCAAAAGATTAGGAACCAAATCGACACAATTAAAAGATTAGAAATCAAATTGAAATATGGTGTATAAGATAAGGACCAAATATGTAATTTACCCATAATTTTTTTAACATTATTTTATTAGCCATGAATTGTGTTATTTGTTTGCTATGTAGACATTTTTCGGTAGTGAGTTGAAGGTAAGGACCAAATTAACTATAAGTTGAAAATAATATAGATCAAATTGATTGTGACCCCAAAATATGAGAACTATAATGATATTTTCACCTTAATTTTAATGTTATTGTAGCATGACAGAACTTGGGATGTAATAAATACTTGTTTATTTTAAGTTGGATATTTGTTTTAATTGAAATGGTGGTGCTATTTCTTACTGTTAGAGTATTGTTCGCCTTGTTTTATTTTATTTTATTACTTAGCATTGCTTAAGAGCTAAGATATTGCGTTGTTTATAATATAACTTGTCCTACTATTTTTTAAAAGTTGCGATTTTTGAGTGAAGTTTATGGTGTGCTTTTATTTGAGAATTCATTTCTTTCTCCTGTGTGTGTTTGTTTCCTAAAAAAAAAAAAAATTAAAAAACTTAGAATAATTCCATCCTGGAAGCACTACAAAAAAATGCAGGCTATAGTTGCCTTTTTAAAATGCGGCTATAGGTTAATTCTATAGCTGCATTAAAAAACGCAGCTATAGGTCCAACCGAATAATTTTTTTTAAAGGGGGACCTATAGGTGCTTTTTAAAAACACCGCTATAGGTCCAGCTGAATAAATTTTTTTAAACGGTGACTATAGTTGCGTTTTTTAAAAATGCAGCTATAGGTCACCAAATTTTTTTGCGCCCTTTCCCACCTACCCCCACCTCATCTTTTCTTTCTTTTCTATTTTTTTTTTTCTTTTTTCTTTCTCTTTTTTCTTTTTCTTTTTCTTTTTTTTCTCCTTTCTTCTGCAAGTCACGCCAGTTCTTCTTTCTTTCTTTTTTTTTTTTTCCCTTTTTCTTTCTTCCTTCTTCACTCCAGCACAACTTTTTTTTTTCTTTGTTTCTTTGCAGCTACTGCTTCTTCTTTTTTTTCTTTTTTTCTTCATCTCAAGCACACTGATTTGTCTATAGATCTAGTTTTTTTTTTTTTTTTCTTTTATGTTTAGTTAGTAAGAAAATGGAGGAAATGCTAAAATTTTTGAATGAAGTGGATATTTTAGCAATATTTGTGTCTATGTCTTGATTTGGATTTTGAATTTTTTGGATCTATGATTGAATTTGTGCTATTGTGTTGTTGATATTGTGCTTATGTTTAAATGGGTTTGTGCTCTTGAGCTTGTTCTTTGGTGTTTCTGAGCTTGTGCTTTTGTGTTGAATGGATTTAATGTTAGATTTGGGTTGGTTTTTTTGAATGAGAGGAGATTCATGGGTTTGTGTTCTTATATTTTGAAGCACATTGTGTTTGTATTGTCAGTATGTTATGTTTGATTTTGAATTTTCTGGGTGTCTTTGTTTTGTGAGTATGTTGCGTTTGATTTTGAATTTTCTGGGTTTGTGTTTGATTTTGAATTTTTTGGATTTGTGTTTGGTATCGAATTTTCTGGGTGTGTTTGTATTGTGAGTATGTTGTGTTCGATTTTGAATTTTCTGGGTTTGTGTTTGATTTCGAATTTTTTGGGTTTGTGTTTAATTTCGAATTTTATTGTTTTGAATTTTGAATTTTTTGGGGAAAAAAAACCCAAAATTATTTTATTTTATTTTTAAAAACCTATAGATGCGATTAAAAAATGCAGTTGTAGGAGGCTTTAGCCGCGTTTGTAAAATGCAGCCAAAACTATACCTATAGCCGTGTTTTAAACGTAGCCCAAAGCAGTTCTATAGTCGCATTTTTTACAAAACGCAGCTATAGGTCTCATCTTATAAAGGGGTGAAAAATGCAGCTATAGGGGGACCTCTAGCCGCATTTATAGAAACGCGGCTATAAACCCCCGCAGAGGGCAATTGTCGCGTAGGATAAGCCGCGTTTGGAAACGCAACTATAGCCTATAACTGCGTTTTTAGGTTCTATAACTGCATTTTCCAAACGTGTTTGTAGCCCTTGTTTTTTGTAGTGAAGCTAACCTAGGGGCATGCTTGCAATACTTTAATCATGCACATTCATCATTCAAATGCACTATGGGAAGGATATTTGGAGTTCAGAAAAATCATGGCAAATATTTCAGCTAATTAAGGCTTAACTATGATTATCTCTTTTTAAAGAAATTGTAAAATAGTTTGTGCCACTAGCATTACTCTTTTATAAAAGAGATTAAATTCTATAAAGATGTGGTATAAATCCTAAGGTTATGTTTGGTAACCGTTTTTATTTTTTTATTTTTAAAAACTTGTTTTTGAGAATATAAAGAAAAAAAAACAATTTTCTTGTATTTTTTAAATCAAAAACATGTTTGGTTAGTTGAAATTAAAAATAATAATATTTTGAAGAAAAAAAAATAAAAAATACTAAAATATGTTGTTATTATGATTTGAATTTTAATGCTAACTCATTAAATGAGATAGATTCATTAAACTAAATGCATGTTTTCTTTGACTTTTGAAAACTATAAAATAGAAAAAAAAAAAAAAAAAACTAAAAACAAAAAAAACTTGAAACTAAAAACGGTCTTTTACATGTTTTTAGTTTCCTTCACAATTTGAGTTTTGAGAATAGTTTTTGTTTTCTATCCATTTTAAGTTGCCAAACAAGTTTTTTAGTTTCAAAAATAGAAAATTGTTTTTGAAAATAGAAAATAAGGGGAAAAAACATAGCCTAAATTTTACTTCCTCCAATCCCAACATGCCACATCATCTTATCACACATTTAAGAATAAGCATAATCACACCTAATCAATTCTAATATCCATCTATAAATCCAACCAAATTAGGAGTTTATTAAAATTTTCTTAGGTGTAGTAGGATATATTGAATTTTAAGTAAAAAATTGATTTGATAATCTCTTATTAAATGGTGTAAAACATGAGTTTTACACCTCATTCTTACTAAATTCAGACTCTTTATAAAAACCCAATAAGTAGTTTATACTATTCACTTTTATTATGTCCTCCATCTTCATTTTCCATATATAAAAGTTATTTTATCAATTTGGTTGTTAAATAAATCTTTTCTATTAAATTAAGCTCTTTATTACAAAAGCTATACAATTAAAACTCTATGTATTCCATCCTACCATATTACCAAGTGGAGACACTACTAAAAGAGTACTTTAATAGCATTAGAATATTACATTAATCTCACCACCGCACACCCTTGGTGCAATGGTCACTCCACAAGTATAAGTACTTGTGGGGTGTGGAGGGTAAGGGTCAGGGTTCAAGTCTCTAGGAGGGAGCTTCACACATATATACACTTAGATTAAGATAAAGTAGAAATTCTATCTTGTATCAAAAAAAGAAAAAAATATATATATTACATTAGCCTCATTAGATTTTTATTCAAATTTAGTTTTAAAACCCTACTTTTGTTAGTTTAAGTGTTTAACCAATCTACTACTCACATACAACTATATCAGTCTTTGTACTCTATTGCTATTCCATTTAATTTTTTTTTCTTCACTCTTCGAATATATTTTTACACGCAATCCTTCCCCAATTTTCTCTTTTTCTAATTCTCCTCCCTTCAATGCCAAACAATCCACCTTCTTCTCTGCCACCACGTCTAGCAAAGTAATGTCCTCCACTGACACAATGTTTTTGTTTATAGGAACACCATCGTTGAAAGAGGGAAAATTGGCTGATTGGGAGACAAAGAGATGCACCACCAGTACCACCAAATTGCACCACCACCAAAAACACCAGTGTCACCAATTGCACAGTCACCACCACCTCTGTTGCCCACCAGAAGCTCAGCACATATATGTTGATTGTTATATGAGAGAGAGAGAGGGAGCTGTGAGAAAATGAATATATATATATATATATATATATATATATATTTTTTTTTTTTTTTTTTGATATAGCGATGAACATTGTCTAAATATGTGTATTGAGGACACTGTTTATTATTAAAATTTATGGTAAATTATTCAACCTAATGCATGAGGTTTTTGGGTGGGTTTAGTTATATTTTTGGCTAAATGTTGTTTTGAGGAGCTTACTGTGAATGCTCTTAAAGTCTTTTAACAAAGTTGCTAGCTAAAAGAGCTGTGAGGGGATTCTTAATTGTTTTTAAATCAAAGGTGTAATACCCCAATTTTATCATCATCATTATTATTATCATCATCTTTGAGAGGTGATATGGATAAGAACTTAGTGTCATGATAGGATTATTTATTTAGTTAGTTTTTGGATAAAGAATGCTACCCAAATTAGGAGATGAAACAATAACATGCACAGTTAGGAAATTGTAGACATTCTGTGTTTTGTGCATATAAAACCTATTATGTTAGAGGTTTAAGAGTTATAGTTTCTAAACAAGTCAATAGTTGATAATCCTTAAATCAAAGTTAACTAGAAACTATAAAATCTTGGAAGGCTCTAGGGTTTCTTCATTATACGTTTTATTAAGTAACAACTTAGAAAAAGAAAAGAAAAGTGTACAGGGACGATTGGAGGCATAATCTATAGATCCTATAGTTATTGTTCAAGCTTGATCTCTTAATCTGGTATCACTCCATGTCTCTATCCTTAACTAGACAATGGTTATATTGGTATTAACCTATTAGGACTTGATGGAAATCTTGGTGAACCGCCACTCCACCAGCATGCATATTCTCATTAGATGATATCCCTACAGTATGGGAATACCTCTATTAGCCTCAAAGACATAATATTAAGGCGAAATCATACGTTATGGAGGATTGTAGCAATGTTTAAAGATGAGTAAATTATTAGGAAGTATCCCTTACATCCTTATGGTATACGACAAGGTGGATTAATTATATACTTGTATTACTCCTTTACTTTTAGGCGTGGAGGAAGAGCACAGTTGAGTAATGCTAGAGATACAAATTTTTTACAAATACTTTACAAATTGTTCATGTGGTAAGTTATTATTGGTAAATGAAAAATGATGTTAATGATGGGCCTAGATGAAAACCAATAAGAAGTTGGCCATATCAACATTTTATAAAAATGTTGTAAAATAGTTTGTGGTTATAGCATTACTCATATAAGTTTTCTAAAGAGGTTTTTGTTCTTTAAATTTGTTTAAAACCAAGTGATTTCAATTTTATATTCCTATTTTTCAAATGGTATTTTTAATGTATTTTTTTAGTAAATTGAGTTTTCAGACTTATTCTAGAATTGTAAAAAAAATATTTATATAAACTTCTCAATTCCTATTCATTTTCTAAGGGTCTGTTCGGTTGGAAGAGTGCAAAAGTGAGAGGATAGAAAATTGGTGGGAGGATAGAAATATATATATATATATATATATATATATATATATATATATATATATCTAGTTTTCCCTTGTGTGTGTTTGGTTGAAGGGTGGAAAAGTCTTTTGCTTGGTTGAAGAAAAAAATTAGGATAGAAAATGAAGTTTATATAAATTGACTCTTTTGCCCTTGTTACATAATATGTAAGAAATAATTTATTTGTACTCATTAAATAATATAAAAATTAACATATTATACATATAAATTTATATTATTTTTCTTTGTTACCAAACAACACCCACTTCTTTGTATTAAATAAGAATGTAGGGTGTCCAAAAACTAAGGAGGATTGAATGTGAAGTATCATATATGACCCCACCCGTAAAAGCGTATCCAACCCGAGGACTTCATCAACCTAAGAAGGGACAGAGAGGTGAGGTAGAGTTTTATGAGAACTCGATTGGAAGGGATAGAACATGGGGAAGGGGTCAAAACGGTGGGAGGAAGCTTCCTGAAAGGGTATACATTCCTCCTCCGCATTAAATGCTCTGTAATAGCTTTATCAGCTGCATTAATGAGGAAATGACCCTTGAATAGTAGTTTCATAGCTAACAACCCATTCTACCACCTTTAGCAAAACCCTGATGGGACAAGTATCCTGAGAAAAGACCTGATGCATACAAGTAAAGGGATAGGATCCAAAGAAGGCGGATATATAAAGGGGAGAAAGCCTCCTAGTGAGGGAGGAGTTTTTTGGGCGAAAGAAAGAGAAAAACAAGAAAGTGAACAGTGCATTGCCTGGTGTAAAAATTGTATCAATAATATATAAGAACTCCACCTCGGAACTGACCAAGGAGAGCTTTATCCTCAGTAACTACGTGAGTTGTTTCTCTTTGATTGGGCTCCTCAACCTTAGTCCTGAACTTTACTCATAACTATATTAGAACTATCTTCCCACCCTTTATGTAATAATCTTTTATTCTTTGGGCTTGGTTTAAAGTACAAGATACTACTGTTCTAAGTGGGCTTGGGCCATCAAATTCTTAGCTCTTACAATCGGAGCCATCTGTGAGAAGTTTACTTATAGTTTTCCTAAGTCATGGCTAACTTGGAGCGCAATAGGGAAGAATATGTAGGTTCTTAGCGTGAGGATCACTTTGTTAATCCCACACCTAGTGTTAGGGTAGAAACACAACGTATAGAGCTCACTGAGAGGAGTCACTCCAGGACACGAAGCCATGTTTTGCACGAGCAAGGAACGCAAAATTTGAGGTTGGAGATTGACCATTTGAGCAAAAAGTTGAATAGGAAGGAACATAACAGGAGAAATTTTACACCCCCATCGAGTGAAGGATCCGAGTAGAAAGGAGACCGATCTTATTGATGGAGATTTAGAACTCCTCCCAGTGTATTTTTCTCTGTATCCTCGTAATCGGATAAGTTACAGAAGCACAAGAGGAAGCGAGGAGAAAACTTTTTTCCTCAGAATATGGGGAATGATGCAATGAGTAAGGCCCTTTGCCAAATCTCAAAGTCACCCTTCATAAGGAGAATTGATAGAGCCAAGTGGCCCCATCGCTTTACACAGCCTATGTTTACCATTTATAATGGTAGAACCAATCCTGAGGAACACGTGAGCCATTTTAATTAGAGGATGGTTGTTCACTCTAGAAATGAGGCTCTCATGTGCAAGGTATTCCCTTCAAGCCTTGGGCCTGTTGCTATAAGATGGTTCGACGCTTTGGAGGAAGGTTC
This sequence comes from Castanea sativa, assembly GCF_040712315.1. Taxonomy (NCBI): domain Eukaryota; kingdom Viridiplantae; phylum Streptophyta; class Magnoliopsida; order Fagales; family Fagaceae; genus Castanea; species Castanea sativa. The sequence goes on from NC_134018.1 coordinate 9,109,869, forward strand.
AATAAGATCTTTTGAAGAGCTGACCCGAGCTTTAGAGCAAGTTTTGTAACATGCAGTAAGGTTCCTAGGCCCTTGGATTCTCTATTTTCCATGGCAATAAGGGAAGGGGAAACTCTTAAGACCTATTTGGATATATATTGGGAAACATTCAATGAGATAGATGGAGATTTTGAAGATGTGGCCATAAGCACTTTTAAGGTAGGGCTCCCAGCAGAGCATGATTTGTGAAAGTCATTGACCATGAAACCTGCTTCCAGTATGCGTCAACTTATGGACCGCATTGATGAGTATAAACAAGTCAAGGAAAATCAGACTCAAGGAAAGGGCAAGACCAAAGTCTTCCCTGAAAAGAGGGATCTCGGGTAGGAGGATATAATCATAATCGACATAGGAGGGATTTTTCTAACCAATCACTAGGAACTGGCACGTAGATAGTTAGCTCGGTGTTTAAAGAACCAGTTATGAAATCCTCGAAAAGATAAAAAAAAATGAGTCATACTTCAAATGGCCCAATAAGATGGAGGGAGACCCGTCCAAGCGAAACCAAAGTCTCTACTATCACTACCATCAGGAAAAGGGACATACAACTGAGGATTGCAGACTTTACGCAATCACTTGGGTCAATTGGTAAAGGTAGGGAAGTTGAAGCAGTTCCTACATCAGTTCGTGGGGTAGATAGGGCAGCCCGAAATGGGTATTAAAGAAACGGTGCTCCTCAGCCAGCCCTGGGTACAATTAGCGTGATTTTCACTACATGTAAGGGTGATAGTAATCTATACTCCAGAGTTATGTCTGTAGCTTCAATCTCAGAACAAGGAGATCAAGCCCAAGTGTCCAAAAGGGCTAAATTGGAGTTATCACCAACCTTAGGCTTCTTAGAGGAAGATAAATTAGGGACATTCCAACCCCACGATGATGCTTTAGTGGTGACTCTTTGAATCGAGGGGTATGATGTGAAAAGGGTCT